>NW_004444059.1:3680087-3712185 GCF_000243295.1 Trichechus manatus latirostris
GTATATATGTATATATGTATATATGTACGTGTGTATATATATATATACATATATATATACACACATATATGTATATATAGCAGTCAAGTAATTTCACATTTGCAAAATTTATAAACCTTCATTGTACATTGATGTTTCGTATAAGTTTAAATGAAACTTTTTGGACTTTGAGGGAATGCAGAATACTCCTTTAAAGATTGTCATATTATAATAGTTAACACTGCAAAGCACTAGCATTTTCCTATTTAATCCTTATAATCACCACATAGAATAAGCGGTATAATTGCCCCAATTTTCTAGATGAGGAAATGTAGAGAAGTAGACATAGGTTCAACGTCACATAATGAAGCTGCTTTGGAGGTAGGCTTCCAACCCAGGCAACCTGACTCTAGAGTTTTTTTCTCTTTAACCTAGAGCCACCATGTGTAGTTGTGCAGGGTGTCCACTGCACAAGGGTGCCTGGGTAAGGGACTCAGTGGCAGCTGAAATGCAGCAAGTTCTTTGCTTGCTATCTGGGTTCCCTCATGTTCACTTTTCCAAAAACCCATTGCCATCGAGTGGATTTCGACTCATAGCAACCCAATAGGACAGAGTAGAATTGCCCCATAGGTTTCCAAGGAGCAGCTGATGGATTTGAACTGCTGACCTTTTGGTTAGCAGTGGAGCTCTTAACTTAACCACTGTGCCACCAGGGGTCTGTGTGCACTTTAGCCACCTGAATTTTTTGAATTAGCATAAAGGCATTGAAGGGCTAGCAGAGGCTTTGTCTTAAGCACTGTGCTGTACTGTTCTTCTCTCACTACTAATGGTCTGTTTTTGAACTTTGGACCTTATTAAACCCGTTATCATTGGATGAAACTCTCCTCAGCTGTACTCCCTTTCCCTAGGGACGTGGACCCCCTGCTCCCCAGCATTTTGAGTAGGAAGCAATATGTTGTGTGGTAGAAGGTAATTGGCTTAGATCAGTTAGTCTGTGTTCTCTTCCCAGTGCTGTCCTTATGAGACCATAACCTTAAGTCAGTTGTGCCTCAGTTTATCACAAAATGGGGACAAATATAGATATTCTGTCTATATCACAGAACAATTTTGTGTATATAGTAGATGAATCATTAGCTATACCTTGATGGTCTACTTTGTATAAGACACTGTGCTGTATAGGCAGTTAGAGAGAATTTTGGTAAGTACTGATGAAGCTGTATTTCTTGTACCCTAGGAACTTACATACACAATTTGGAACACAAAGCAAAAGTTCATGAAAATTTAGATAATAGTGTGAGATAATAATACAGGGGGCATCACCTGATAGGTTAGATTTACTGCCAGCTAAGGGAGATAGATCCTCAAAGGTATGCATCTTTCTGGAGCCTTATGTTAATGCCCGTCTCTGGAAAGGATAGTTCTATGACTGTTACATATACACCCGTTAAGTTTAGTGATGGAACTTTTGATCCTCAGAGGAGCTATTGGGCCTGAGTAAGGTTCACACGAGGGCTCAGTAGGCCTGGCCTGCATCTCACTGGAAAAGAATAACATAGTCAGAGAGGAGAAAATGCACAGGCTCTGGAGTCTGGGGAGCTTCTGGTTGAGTTAGAACTTGAAGTAGGTGTTAAAAGAAAGGTGGAAAGTGCCTCTGTTAGATTTGACAGCGCTCTGAAAAAGTGTGAAGTCTCGGATAGAATATACTACCCCAAACAAAACCCACTGCTGTCAAGTCGACTCCAACTCATAGCGACCCTGTAGGACAGAGTAGAACTGCCCCATAGGGTTTCAAAGGCTGTAAATCTTTATGGAAGCAGACTGCCACATCTTTTTCCTGCAGAGTAGCTGGTGGGTTCGAACCACAGACCTTTTGGTTAGCAGCTGAGCGCTTTAACCACTGTACCACTGGGGCTTTGGTAGAATATACTATGTTCTTTAAAAATTATCTGTTGAAAAGATAATGCAACAAGCATAATAAAATATTCATGGGGGACAACCATAATCTTGCCACCCCAAAACACCAATTACTTTCCTTCCTGCATGTTATCTTCCAGTGCTTATCCACAGGCATGTCGTTTTACAAAGTTGATTATATTGTTTTTAAAATTGAAGTGCCTCAGGAATGAATACTTTTTATCTTATTGAATTTGTTGGAAAAATCTGAGAAGTAATTTAACGTTTTCCTATTTGTATATGTATCTAATTATACAGTACATGGTGTGTTGTTGTTGTCAGGTGTCCTCAAGTCATTTGCAACTCGTAGCAACCCTGTGTATACCAGAGAGAAGGTGCGGTAGATTCAAACAAAAGGGAAATAGGTAAAGTTAAAAATGAAAACTCATCTACTTCCCCTTCCAACCCAACCCGGCTGTAGGCTCTCTTATTTGAATTTATTGACATATCATGTGTTACTTTTAAATTAAGTATATAGGGGTGTTGTATATGTACACCCAGGAGTCCTTGGGTAGTCCAAATGGTTAATATGCTTGGCTATTAACTGAAAGGTTGAAGGTTTGAGTCTACTTGCAAGCATCTTGGAAGAAAGGCCTGGTGATCTACTTCTGAAAGATCAGCCATTGGAAACCCTGTTGGACACAGTTCACTCTGACACACATGGGGTTGTCATGAGTCAGAATTGTCTTAACAGCAACTGTTGTTTTTTTTTTTTTGTATATGCACAAACATATAACACGAATAGTTCATAATGCCTACTGTGTGCCCTTACATTTGATAAGCCACTTAATTCCTACAATGAGCCTATTAGGTAGGTACTTTTATCATCCCTGATTTTACAAATAGGCCTGGTGATCGGCTTCCAAAAGGTCACAGCCTTGAAAACCCCATGGAGCAGTTCTGCTCTGTAAACATGAGAGGCCACTGTGAATTGGAATCAACTTGATGGCAACTAACAATTTCATAAATGAGGAAGATGAGACACAGAATTGTGCATATATATACATGTATATGTATATAAACACAAAACCAAAACCTGTTGCAGTCAAGTTCATTCTGATTTATAGCAACCCTATAGGACAGAGTAGAACTGCCACATAGGATTTCCACAGAGTGACTGGTGGATTTGAACTGCCGACATTTTGGTTAGCAGCCAAGCTCTTAACCATTGCGCCACCAAGGCTCCACTATATATATTTTTAAATAGAAATGGGGTCATACTGTGCATATATTTTGACTTTTAACTAAAGTACAGTACAAATCGCCTGTATACCCAGCACACAGATCAAGAAGTACAACATTACCACTGGGCGAGGAACCCCTGCATGCCCCGTCCTCGTCACACATACACCTTCCATAAGTATCCACTATCCTTACTTCTAACAACATAGATTAGTTTGCCTGCTTTTAGACTTTATATAAATAGACTTGTTCGGTACATATTCTTTTATAAAGGGCTTCTTTTGCTTAATGTTATGTTTGTGAGATTCATTCATGTTGTACATAGCAGGTAGCTCATTCGAACTCATTGCTGTGTAGTATCCCTCTACATGATACTAAAATAACCAAACCCGTTGCTGTTGAGTTGATTGCAACTCATAGTGACCCTGTAGGACAGAGTAGAACTGCCCCACAGGGTTTCCAAGGGGTGACTGGTGGATTCGAACTACCAAACTTTTGGTCAGCAGCCGTCTATATACCACGATTAATCCATTCTTCTAATGATGGACATTTGGATTGTTTCCAGTTTTAGGCTGTTATGAATAGTACTGCTGACAATGCATATTGTTTTGTACTTTTTTTTCACTCAAATGTTCATGGACATCCTTCCCTGTCAGTACATAGAGATCTACCCTATTCTTTTTTAGAAATTGTCTCATAATAGACTTTCAGATGCATATATCATAATTCATTTAGTCATCTTCAAGTTTAAGTTACCTTTAATTTGCACTATTGCTTATCTTTATGCACTTCAAAAATATTTCCATAAAATTGGGAATTAAAAGTGGAATTTATGTGTTAAAGCTTATGTACATTTTAAATTGTAATAGATTAAAAATTTCCTTTCCAAATACAATATTGTATCAAATTACATACTGCATTATATCAACTATTCACTCTTATTAACAAACACTCCTTTTTTGCAAACTCTCTACTATTTTTCATTTAAGAAATGTAGCCAATCTCACAAACAGTGATGTTTGCTGGTTTTTTATTTGAATTTTCCTAATTACCAGATCTTGAGCATCTTTTGATTGTTTGTTATACTTGCCATTTATAGTCTTTGAATTGACCATTTCATTGCTGTACAATTTTTAATCTTTTTGTTGACATGTAGCAATTATTTTGGCCAGTAATCAAAGTATTTGGACTATTACAGCTATTAACGTTTTCCTATTACAGATGTTGCAGAAAACCTCTCCAGGTTTGTTGGGTTTTTTTCATGTGTTTATGATGTCTTTAATTATACAGAAGTTTCTAATTTTTATGTAGTCAGATTGGTTTGTCTTTTCCTTTATGGCCTCAGAGTTTCATGCCATGCTTAAGAACACATTCATCTCTCCAAGACTTTACCAATAGCCTCATATTTTCATCTAGAACTTTGCTAGTTTTGTTTTTATATTTAGTTCTTTAATCTATCTGGAATTTGTTTTTGTGTTTGCTGAGAGGTAGAACTTTTATTTTTTCCTAAGTATATACATTTAGCCCAACACCATTATTGTGAGAAAGCTCCTTTCGTGATTTTTTTCTTCATAGTGCTATCACTCAACACAGATTTCTGAATACATGGAAAAACTAAGGCGAGAAGAAAATAATGTAAGAGAAAGGCAAGCACCACTAGAACCACTAATGGGAACAATTAACTTAGTGAAAACCCATTAGAAATAGTTGACACACTTTCTAGGAGTCAGTGCCCACCACAAATAAGAAATGAATGCAAAGTAGAACCAAATGCTTTGGTATGTACACATTAGTCTTGTTTTCTTATGCAAAGCCATAATCACAGGATTGTAACTGAGATAGCAGTCTTTCGGACTCAGTTGCCTGGGGTAGATTTCTTTTGTAGCCGTTTTGAACATTGCCAATCAAGTTGAAAGAATGAAGAAATTGTTTTGCCAATTGGGAAAAAGCATCTCAGAATTTTTTCCTTCATTGAGAGAAATATTGGTTGATATACTTTATACTTCACTATTATCATCTGGATAGGTAAAAATAGTTCAGGTTTTGTTTTAAAAATAGAAATACTAAGTTTTTGGTGTAAGGATACCATGTAATGCACAGGAAAATAATGTGATTGGCTTTTAAGATATCAGGAAACGAATTGTGAAGTTTTCTTCTCAGGCACAGTAGACTACACAGTGGATAAACACGTGGATGGGGCAAGGGGAAGGTATGATTCAGATTAGGAACCACCATCATGAGCGCTTTCAGCTTAATTACGATCAGTTGTTATTTATTGAGCCCAATTCTTGGAATTTGATGAATCCTAGGAGTAATACAGATTTGGAAACTGTCTAAAGCCTGCAGTTTATCAAAGCATTATAAAATGTATTCCACAGAATCTCTCGATGAAGTCTGAATGTTTATAAGAATCTGGGCACTGGGGTTGGACAGTCATGGATTCTAGTCTCAGTGCTTCCATTTTACTTGATGTGTCACCTTGAGCTGGTTAACCTCTCTGAGCCTCAGTTTTCTCAAATGTGAAATGGGGACTTCTGTAGTCACTGTGAGGATCAAAATACGTAATCCATGTAGAGTGCATGGCCTGATGTCTGGCACATAAGGAAAACTCAGTTTCTCTTACTAGTCAGTATATTTCCTTTGAATAATTAATTTAGCACAGACTAAGTGATGCTTTAAAATATCTAAGAGGGTTAAATCAATTTTGAAAGATGTCAGACTTACAGGATGTAACCAATTTACCATAGTCGTTTTGCTTCAGACGTGTCTATGGGGCAATTAAAGTGATTTCTCAGATTTTTAAACGGAGCCCATGTCAAAAATGAACTGAGTCAGTTGGCTTTTATAATAAAGTATTTTTGAGAAAGGATCACAGAAGAAATTACAGTTTAAAATGCTATAGTGAAATAATCTGGAATAAGTGATCATTCTGTCCAATTATTTTGTCAATAGGTGAAAATTTGGTTTCAGAACAGAAGGATGAAATGGCGAAATTCCAAAGAAAAGGAGGTGCTTTCCAACAGGTGTATCCAAGAAGTAGGCCTTCAAGAAGATCCCCTCTCAAGATCTGCTCTGGGTTTCTCTTCTCCATGTCCTTCAATATGGGAAGTCTCCCAACAACACTCAAGTCCAAGATGGAGGGAGAATTCACCAGAATCTTCAGAAAGACTGATTCAGGAGAGTTCTGGGGTACCACTCCTGGAAGCAAATTCACGGCAAGGTGCCTTGTATTTGTGTTCTGAAGAAGAAGCTGGAGATAAGGGTGTACTTAATGCAGCCATCTGAATGGAAGCAGTCCTCCATGTTAATTTAAAAGAACACTTAACTAATAATGTTTGGACTCTAAAGCCAGCTAGTTTGTGCCTCATCAACACCTAAAACCTAACACCTTTGGAATGATGCATGAACTAATGCTTTAGGAAACTTGCTCCAGTGTTCTCTCATTTGTCCCTAGACTCAGGCTTAGTTCCTAGGTGGAATAGAATCTCCGAGGAAGTATGATGGAACTGAAAGGAATGAGAGCAGTTGTTGGCTCAGTCCCTGCTCTGAGTATGTGTATATATGTGTGTATCTCTATGTGTATATATATAAATTTTCATTAAAATACAATAGTAGAAACTAGTTTTTCCTTCAATATTGCATTGAGGCAAATCCATTTCCTTTTATATGAAGAAAAATAAACCAATGACTCAATGTTATTTTTTGGAAAATAATGTAAAATTGGATTTTAGCCCAAAATTTCATACCACAACATGTTTAAAAAATTATTCTTTGATTTCTTTTGGTATCCAGCTGTAAATTAATTATAACAACTCTGCTCAGCAATCCTAACCAGGTGAGCCACTTATTTACATACATCGAAAGTATAAAATCCAACTAGCAAATTAGAAGAATTTCCAAATATAATTATTAATACCTAATTTTCAAATCCTTGGACTTTATCAGACCATCAGTGAATGAGGTTCCTTCTTAACTAATGATTTATCTTTTGCATCTCTTATCTGAAGGGAGGCCAGAGTTTACAAAATACAGTGCCTTTAAGGACCTGTCAGGTAAACAGAGGGCATGGTTCACCTAAAAATATTTGAGTTTAGTAATTTTTAAAATATTGTGTTGGCCAAACAAAGCATCTGTGCCAAACAGTTTGTGACCTCCAGCCTAGACTAAAGAGAGCTGTGGTGTCACAGTTTTTAAAATATTCCCAACTAGACTTCAAAACACAATACTGATGGAATCTGTAGTGATTTTTGTTTGCACTTCTCATTATAGACCCATTTTTCCACTTAGGTGGCATACACTATATGTATTAGGTTCCTTTTATATATTAACAAACGCTACACAGATGTTTTATGCTTTCTGGCTATCTTGAAATAGTATTATTAGAAAATTACATTTCTGGTAACAATTTGCTTACTTAATCCAGAGATTTCTATTCCAGGTCCAAGAAGAAATTATATTTCACTTTGAAGGCTATGAAGCAGAAAAGGAAATGATGTGGTTTTAAATTAGGTTGTTATTAATCTATGGACAAGAAACATTCTTAGGAGTTCCTTATGTAGCATTTTATTAGTCAGAAAGCTTAGTAAGGATGGTGGCTTCTAATTTGCTTACCTTTTTAGCTATAGATTTTGAAAGTTGAGTGTTTACAAAAGGTAGTAGTTCAGAAGATAACGGTTGTAATCAACATCAGGAAGTTATTTTGTACGAGTGTTATTTGAACTAGTATATGTGTGGCCTGTGTCTGTATCACAAAATTTTTTTACTTAAAGGTCATCTGAGAGGGTTGTCTCAGTGCCTAATAGTGGGGAGTTTGGGGAGGGATTTCAAAGCCTGTCTTAAAATGATTTAAGATATGGTTTCTTTTCTTTATATATTATTAACCTCGTTTACATTTGTTAGATGCCTTCCACATTCTAGAGACTGTGCTAAGCCTTTAGGGTGGATTAACTCATTTAATCCTCATGGCAATAACCCTATGAGGTAGGCATTATTGCTATCATGATTCCTGTTAACCAGACAAGGGAACTAAGGCAGAGTATGGGTAGGGTGATTGACCAAGGGCATGAGGTTAATAAATGAGATTTGGACCCTGGCAGTCAAGTTTCAATTCTTCAAACCAGCTATGTGGGGGGCATACCATTGTGAAATTGTATTCTACCCAGCTGTGGGATGTGTTATAACAGATACATTTTGGGAATTGCAGTGAGATTTATTAAAGAAATTCAGAAGCACATTGTATTTTATAAGTCTCGTTTACTTGATAAATGGTTCTCTTCAGTATTCTCTACTAGATTTGATTTTGAAGTTCAGGGAAAGTAAGGAATAGCAAAAACCTTTAGCTGTAAAGCCTCTATAGAGAATAGTCCTATGAAGTGTGTGAAGTGGGAATGTATTCTTTTATCACACACTGCCAAAAAATAATAAAATACTTACCTATAGTCATTTTTTTCTTGAGAATAGCTTGAAAATCAAGCGAGAGAAACATATATCCATTGGATTACGCAGGTTTGAAGTAGGCTAATTGGGGCTGAAATTATCGTCCCCTAAGATTTCACCCTGGAGCTCCAAGACTTAGCAGAGACCATTCGTCTGTCAGGGTTCTCTCTGCAACATGGGAGTGAGGTTCAAATATACAAATCAATCTTTTAATGGGTTTCCTCTGGGGATGCATTAAGATTTAGGAAAAGTATACTTTGGGTGAATATATTAATGGTATAGGTAGATCCCGGATTACGAATGAATTCCATTTCTGTCTTTAAGTCGAATTTGTGCATAAGTCAGAACAGCTAGGTACGGTTCATATCTAACGTCAGAACGTCAGTCAGATGTTTGTCTTCGGGTATACTGTATAGTGTACCTTCCTGTGCATAAAAAAAATTCTCAAGAAAAACTTCCAGATACACTAAAACATCTTTAACATAATCATTCAGTAATAATAATAATAATAATGTTGCAAAGTAGCACCCATTTGTTACTAGGAACCATTGTATGTACCTCGACTTTTTTATGTAATAGGCTTTATGGGATTTGGTTGGTAACTACAGGTTGTACGTAAGTCAGATGTTCATAACCTGGGGACTGCCTGTACTTAGGAAGAACAAACACATCACATAGTGCACACACATGCCTATTGTGCCTTTACTTTGCTTCACTCACCTGACTTGATGGAGGGAACTGCTGAGCCCCATTATCCTAATAAAGCATCTCCCTTCTCTCTTAGCTTCTGCTCTGCTAACCACCCCTCCACCCTCAAAGTACTTACTTGTGTATTTTTCTCTCTTATCCAGATACAGACTTTTTTTTCCACATACATAGTATTAGTACATTTGTTGTCTGCTTTCCAGACTAATGATGATGTAATAAGCACCAAGATCATAGATGCCTGGAGGCAGAAGAAATTTTAATTTTTTATAATAAGTTGTCAAATGAATCTTAAGCTGTTGAGAAGAAACACATGCAAGCATCATCTTATAAGCATTTATAAGTGTAAATGTTTAGGGTTGGAAGTATGTAAGCAGTTTATAGATGATCATTGGACCTGGAGACAATGAAGGCCATGACCATCCATGTCCAATGGGTAGCTTTATTTTCTTAGTAATAAATAAGGTTTTATTGAGAAACCCAATTATTTAGTCCAACGTTTCTCAAACTTTAAAGCTCCATACATATGACCATGTCATACTTTCCAAGTTTTGGACCTATGACCATATTTGGTTATATACTCCATACATACTCCTTCAACATTCCACCCCTACTCTGAGGATCACTGATACATAGATTTTTTTTCACTTTTCAAATATAAAATCATAATTAAATATGCTTGCTGAAACTACATGTGTCCTTTTTGTCCCCATTTACACTCTTTCTGATGCATCCCTTTAAAAGTCAATACACTCCCCATCATACTCCACGACAGAATCCTTTGATGACCAGTGATTTCATGAGGCCCAGTTGACCTTTACATATAACAAAACATATGCCACAGTTTTGATAAGACTGTTAGACACCACATGTGTAGTCATCTGAAATCCACGATTTTTCCCCCTTTTTATATTTCAACATGTATTGAGCACTATGTGTGAGGTACTGTCTTTTAGGCTCTATGTAAAGAAATATGAGGGAGAGCATGGTCCTGGCCATCTTACCGCCTAGCAACTTTTGAAATATTCCATGCTACCTGTGACTGGATCCAATGAATTTGGGGGTAAAAAATAATCTGACATTCTCAAAAAACCCCACCTTTCCATTTGCAGCGAGAGGGTTATTGAATTACTCCACTATTCAGAAAAATACAATTTGCAGATTGTTGGCTTTCTAAGTTATCCCTCCTCCATTCAGGCCACAGTGGCCAAAAAGGAGTCAGAGAGAGTCCAAGGGAAAAATTCAATAGCTTTCTTTTGTTAGTAGTGTACCCTACTCTCTATGTTTTCTTTCTACTTGCTTAGCCTGAGACCAACCTATATCCATGGGAACGGTGGGCAGAGAAAAGGAAAAACAATGCAAGTGAGGGGAAGTCAGAATGGCCAGTATTCATGAATATCTAGGGAAGAAAAGCAGAATTAGTTTATATCTGTGACAAACCACTTCTGAAATAAGCAGCTACCCTAAAATCATAGTACTAACCCCACAAAGATGGTTCTTAGCTTCCAGTTCTTAGTCGTTTTTGTTAGGTGCAGGTGATTCCGACTCATAGCGACCCTATGCTCCACAGAAACACTGCCTGGTACTGCACCATGCTCTCAATTGTTGTTATGCTTGAGCCCATTGTTGTAGCCACTGTGTCAATCCATCTCGTTGAGGGTCTTCCTCTTTTTATTATTAATTAGATTCTATTATATTGTTATTTTGGGTTATAAAAGTCATACAGGCTCATTGTAAAGAAAAATACTTGAGAATATAGATAACAAAGTAACATTCATGTCAAGTTTTATCATCTGGAGATAGTCAACTTTTTTTGTGAAAAATTTCCAGTCAGTTTTGGATATATGTAAATATGTATGTGTGTTCAAACAAATTTGGATCATAGTGTATATCCGGTCTACCCTACTTTTTTTTTTACTCAAATTTATACAGAGAACATTTTCCCATGTCATTAAAAATTACTTGAAAATATTTATGATGGCTGTGTAATATTCCATTTAGCTCCTTTACTTCTTGAGGTGGACCAAAAGATAGGGGCTAGGAGATGGCAGGGCATGGAACTGATTGTGGACTCCTGTATCAAAAAAAGTGTACTGAAGAAAAAAAAATCTGTTGATTATTATTTCTTTTAATAACGTTGAAAGACTTGGAATAAAAATTGGAAAAGCCTGAGGTTATACTTTCAGTGATATTGAATGTCAAGGAGCATCAAACGTACCAAGTGGGGATCCTCTTCCTAAAAGCACAATGAAGATCGTCAAAACATACTCAATGTATTTAACAATCAAAGGGAGTGTACTCACTTTCAGTACATAACCAACAGCAAACCTACTAATAATGTAGGGTAATATACCACCTCTAACTGCTCTTGGCAATCAGATTGATATATTAATTCCCCTTTTTCAAGTACATGTTATTGTACACAAAGTGGTCAAGAGTCAAGCAAATTAATGGCAACCTGGCAACTGTCACCTCTTGGAAGACTGAGGTGTTAGCACTAATTTGCCTATTTAGTCTAGAATTCCCCAGTTCTCACAACAGAAATTATGGGGAGAGTCTTTTGGGATCAGAACATTTAGAGGTTTAAAGGAAAATGGGAAACCTTTAATGTTATTTAAACTCAAAGTAGAACCATCAACTACTTGATGCTAATTGAAAGCTGAAAAATCAGGCATGTCAAATTTGAAAAATATAGTGATATAATTAACTCATCATGTACACCAATTATATTACTATGAGTTCCATTTTGACCAAATGCTGAATAAACATTGTAGTTTATTAGGGCTGAGGTAACAAATTACCACAAACTGTGTGTCTCTAAATAACAGAAATTTATTCTTTTGTAGTTGTGAAGGTCACAAGTCCAAAATCAAGATGCCATACTTCCTCTGAAGGCTCTAGGAAGCTGCTGCTTCCAGTTTCTGGTGGCTTCAGGCATTCCTTGCCTTGGGGCTTGATGACTCCAATCTCTTCCTCTGTCTTCACAAGGCCTTCTCCCCTATGTATCTCAAAATTCCCTCTGCTTTTCTCTTATAAGGACCGATGTCATTGGATTTAGGGCCCACCATAAATCTAAGATGATCTCATCTCAAGATCTTTAGCTTAATTACATGTGCAAAGACTTGTTTTCAAGCAAAGTCACATGCACAGGCTCCAGGGGTTAGGACTTTTTGAGACCACTACTAAACTCACAACAACATTCAACTCACTACAACCATATTCTATAATATTGGAGCAAAAGTCTAAAATAGACAAAAGCAAGTGACTTAGATTCCCCTGGTGTTCCCTTTAATGGAATTTGACTTATATTGCTTTGACTTAAGTTTTGTACTAGCCAAATGATGTACTACTTACAAGAATATTTAAAGTAGACAATTTTGTAAAAATTGCCTGCATTTTGGATTTCTACACTGGGAATATTTAAGAAAATGAAACACTAATTTTTTCAAAGCCCTCACATGGATTCCAGATGTTGACCATTTAATCCAAGAAGGTGTTTCCTTATTATACAAATGTGGTGCACATCAAAAAATTGGCATTGTTTAATTTATGACTCACACGTGAACCATTGTTTTTTGTGATGTAGTTATTTTAACTGATTCATAAACTAAACAAGGCCAGTATTTTGGACACATACCATATTTGTATAATGAGGAAACACCTTCTTAAATGGTCAACATCTGGGATCCATGTGGTAACTTCTTTGAAATTTTAAAGACAAATTAATATGGCATATATTTTCTGAGATGCAACTAGCTGGAAATCAAAAGACGGTGATATTGGTACTATATTGTGGTTAAGAAAATGGGGATGTTGTTGGCAGAAACACCTAATAATATTTTTACAGCACCATTTTGAGGATAGGGTAAATGGAGGTGGAGTGAAATGCAGTATGGGCAGTGCTGAGTCAGGGTTCAAAAATCAACTCAGTGTACTGTCAAATACTATTAATAGCGGTGTAAGTTATTAAATGTAGAAATCGGTCTTAGAAGAAATACAACCAGAATGCTTTCATAATCTCTTAGGTTAAATTCCCTTACTGTATGCTCCCACAGCTTCTTCAACTTCCCTCTTTCCAACATGCTAGCCACCCTTGTAATTACTTGTTTTTATTTTTTGACTTCCTGACCTCATGCAATCTAGAGAGACTTTAAGCTCTATGAGGTCAGGAAACCTGTCTGTATCCAACGTTAACACCTAGTAGGGAGCCTGGAATTTAGTAATCTCTCAATAGATGTTTGTTGAATTGATTTGAAATTAAATGATACTCACGAGTTCTATTCCAGTTTGCTCCAGGCATTTGTCTTATGTACAACCCTTATGTTAAATAAAAGAAATTTGTAGGTGAAGAAGTCAGTGGAGTAAAAGTGGCAAGAAGAGCACCTATTTCAGTGGTTCTAGGGATGGTCTTGAGGTTGGGGCAAACTTTACTTTGGGTGATGATATTTCAGCTGCGTCCTGAACTGGACAAGAAGAAGCTACACATGCAAAGAGTGATGGGAGGAAGGTTCCATGCAGATGAAAGATCACGTGCAAATGATTTCAAGCAGAGAGATTGCTGTGTCTGAGGAACTGAGGCAAGACCTATGGGAATAAGCATTTATCAGTAGGGGGAAGAGCCTGCAGAGTTGGGCAGGGAATGGATCATGGCCATGTAAGATATAGTAAGGGGTCTGCATTTTATTCTAAATGCGATGGGATGCCATGGAAGGGTGAGGGAATAATCTTATTATTTTTAATCATTTTCTGCTATGTGTGGAATGGAGTGAGACTGGATGGGCAAGAGTTAAGAAGGAGATTAAAAGTAGACAAGAAGAGAAATGATAGTGGCCTGGACAAAACAGGTGGCATTGTAGATGGAAAGAAATGGGCATTTTGAGGATATTTTTAAAGCTAGAATCGGTAGGATTTTCTGATGAAATAATGTGATGGATGAAGGAAAATGAAGGGATCAAGAAGATACTTATATGAAGTACCTACAATAGACTAATGTCTAGAGATCAAAGTTTAATGGGGTGGGAAAGAGTGGGGAAGGGGGAAATCATTGTTTAGGAGGCATCGAGTTTCTGTTTATGGTGATGCAAAATCTGGCAATGGATATTGATGATGGTTCCATAACATGATTGATGTAATTGGTGTCACTGAATTGTACACATGAAAGATGTTGAAATGGCAAATAGTGTATTATCTATATTTATACAACAACAAGAGTAAGATACTGAGGCTTTTGGGATGAGCAATGAGATGGTGAAGGCATTTATTGAGAGGATGATAGCATGGGGAATGGACTTGGATTGGAAATTCAATTTTAGCCTCATTAAACTGGTTAGATATTCAGTTGGACATTAGTTAAAGTTGGTTATGGATATCTGGGGTTAAAAGGAGACATCCATACTGGAGATAAAAATTTGGGAGTTATCAAAATATATATGATATTAAAACTGTTGGATGAGATTACCTAAAGAAAAGTATAAAGAGAAAAGGACTCTAAGGTGATTTTGTGCAATACCAATGAATAGAGTTTGCAAAAGAGGTAACAAAAGAGACAGAAGCAATAGCTAATGAGGGGAGAGGAATATCAGGAGTGTATTGTGTCAGGAATGCTAAGACAAAACTATTTTAAGAAAAGGGGAGACGGTTTACATAGTGGAATGCTGCTGAGGGTAAAATAAGAACAGAGAAAAATCCTTTGGATTTGACAACAGAGAGAATTGTAATACAATAACTTTGACAAAAACAGCCTTAACTAGAAGGGTAAGGAGTGAAAGCCAGACTAGAGTGGTTGAAGAGAGAAATGAAAAAGATCCATACAGCTTCCAGTTAACATTTGAGAAAGCAGTGAGGAATTATAAACTAGATAGAAAGATTATGAGAAATTAGTAAAATTACAACTTTGTATTATACTTACCCATATTAGTTATTTTTGTTAATCTCTTTTGGTTTCCCCATAAAACACTTAGATTGAAAAACACCTTCAGTTTGTGGTGAGGTAATCAAGGAAAGCTGGTGGGGAGTGGGAGCTGAAGAAATTGTATCCCACTTCAGAGTTAGATTTGGAGAAAATCATCAAGGGATACAGTAGGTAGTAGTGGCAGCTTTAAAGAAGGCAATGCAGCTCAAAATCCATGTTGGCAAAAGGAAAGGAGAGCATGGGGAACTATCCCACACTGCACTAGGGTTCAGTGGAGTCAGTAATGGCACTATGAATGTCATATACCTTCCGGGATACCTGTGACCTATACATGGGATCCAAACTATATGGGGCAAAGAGAGAATTCTGCCATGGAGTCCAAGTTAATGGTGTAGAATGGGCTACTGGACTCTGTTCTCTCTCAGGCGGATTTCCGGTGGTAGGGAATCAAAACAAGATGAGCAAGGTGGGATCCCTGATCTCAACAGACCTAGCAGGTTTATAAGACTCTCCTTTCTGAAACAGTTTGGAATCAGGGAATCTTGAGTCAAAGGTTCTTGAAAAAACAAATCTTTAGATGTTTACACTACTCAGGGGGAAGGGTGGTGATTATACGACCCATCACTCAGCCTGACACAAGGGTAAAACAATAACTTTCATCTTTGGATGACATCTGGGGAAATCCTAAAGACCAGACAAGCATGGTTATCTTTGGGGCCCAATGAGCAGGTGACTAGGACTCCTGTTCTACACATTAAAGCAAACATTCTTAACCTGCTTGGGAATCTGATAGAAGTTATGGACCTTCTTTCTAGATCAGTGGTTCTCTAGCGAATATTTTGCAGTCTGGAGACATTAAAAAAAATTATTGTGATGAAATATATATAACAAAACATTTGCCATTTCAACCATTTTCATATGTATCATGCTGTGCAACCATTACTACTATCCATTTCCAATTTTTTTCACCACTCTTAACAGAAACTGAGTGCCACTTAAGCAGTACTTCCCATTTTCCCTCTCATCTGCCCCTGGTAACCACTAATAAACTTTGACTCTATGCACTTCCCTTTGTGAGGATGGCACAGGACTGGGCAGTGTTTCGTTCTGTTGTACATAGGGTTGCTATGAGTTGGAATCAACTTGACAGTGCCTAAAAACAACAACAGGATAATACAATATTTGCCCTTTTGTGTCTGACTTATTTCACTGAGCATAATATTTTCAGGGTTATCTGTATTATATGTATTAGAATTTCATTTGTCTTTATGGTTGAATAATATTTCATTGTATATGTGTACCACATCTTACTTATCCATTCACAGTTAACAGACACTTGAGTTGTTTCTACCTTTTGGCTATTGTAAATAATGATACAGTGAGCGTTGGTGTACAAGTATCTGTTTGACTTCTTGCCTTCAGTTCTTTTGGGTATATACTTGGGAGTAGAATTGCTAGATCATGTGGTAGCTCTATATTTAACTTTTTAAGGAACCAACAAACTGTTTTCCTCAGTGGCTGCACTATTTTACGTTCTTACCAGCAATAGGTGAGAGTTCAAATTTCTTCATATCCTTGCCAACATTTGTTATTGTCTGTTTTTTTTTTTTTTTCCTGAAAATAGCCATCCTAGTGGGGTGAAAAGTTATCTCATTGTGGTTTTGATTTGCATTTCCCTAATGACTAATGGTGTTTTCAGTCACCTCATATGCATGTGAAAGGTGGAAAACAAATAAGGAAAATGGAAGAATTGATGCATTTGAATTACGGTGTTGGTGAAGACTATTGACTATAACATGGACTGCCAGAAGAATGAACAAATATGTCTTGGAAGAAGTATAGCCAGAACGCTCCTTAGAAGTGAGGATAGTGAGACTTCGTCTTCCTTATTTTAGACATGTTATCAGGAGGGACCAGTACCTGGAGAAAGTCATCATGCTTGGTAAAGTAGAGGGTCAGCAAAAAAGAGGAAGATCCTCAACCAGATGGATTGACACAGTGGCTGCAACAGTGGGCTGAAACAGCAATGATCACGAGGCTGATGCAGGACTGGGCAGTGTTTCGTTCTGTTGTACGTAGGGTCATTATGAGTCGGAACCGACTCGATGGCACCTAACAACAACAACAATGACTAATGATGTTGAGCATCTTTTAATGTGCTTACTGGTCATTGGTATATCTTGTTTAGTTAAATGTCTATTCAAATGGAAGCATTTTTATTGTCAAGACTATGGCTATGCTATTGGTATCTAGTTGTGCTAAACATCCTGCAATGTACAGGACAGCCTTCACCCCTGCCCCAGTAAAGAATTATCTGGCCCAAAATGTCAGCAGGGCCAAGGCTGAGAAATCCTGCTCTAGATGAAGGCATGTCTGCATATACACACAAAAACTTGGAACATAATTTCAGGAGTTCCAGGGACTTCCTAAAGGTTATCCGTAGACCCACTCTAAGCCAATTAATCCTAGGTCAAGACCTCCTGCTGAAAGGATCTGTGTAGTCCCATTTCAGGAAGAAAGTCAGATTTCTTGGATCTGTGTTTCAAAAAACTGAATTAGATTATAGAAGGGCATAAAAAATGTTTTTAATGGTTTAGATTCTTTGAAACAAAGCACACATTTTAACAAAAACTTTCCATTTTATTTTCAGATTAATGTGTATTTTAAGCCAAACATGATACAGATGTTTTTGATTCATATCTTAATACATCAAGATGTTCTGTATGGGTGATTTGATGTTAGCAAAGTTGGCTGAGCCTTCTTTTTAGTTAGTCTCCAAAGGATCATTTAATTTTTAAAGGTAGGAGGTCATATTTTTCCATTAGGAAATTCACTAACATGAGTTCAAATCATGTTCTAATACACAGTTCCTTTAGGCTTGGTGAAAACAAGTAATCTCTTCCTCATTTCATCATGATTATCCAATCTGCAAGTGCTTGGGGAATGACTTAAGTGATGACTAAATGGATCTTTATTCTATTATGTTGCCAGGAAAGTTTAGGCTATATGCCTCTCTGTTACTATTGCCTCATTAAAACAGTTAAAAATCCCAGAAAATGGCGTAAAGCTCTTAGGTGAACAAGTGTGCTAATAGCTTTCATAAAAATCTTACTAATTTGGAATTCACAAAACTTTTTGCTGAAATCTGAGTGTTCATTAAAAAGCTGATGATATCAGCCCTGCATATAAGTTAAAAGGCATATTTTATTGATCATACAATAATATGCTCTGATTTCAGAAGTGTTTCATTAAGTACATGCTATTTACTATTCATTGTCTGGGGTTGAAAAGTGGAGCAATCTTTACATTTTTAATGCCATTGAGCAACATAAATACCACTCCTTATGCTTTTAACTTTAGTTTGCATGTGTTTTTGATTGAACATGAAGGCATTTTATTTGCACCATTTTTTACTCTGAATATGAAGCTTAAAATCCTAGGAATGATGATTATGATTGCAGTTAAAAATGCTCGCTAATGACTATATTAGTGTTTGAGAAGTGAAGATGGAGTACTGAGGCAATTGTTTAAGTTTTATCCATCTATCCATTCATTCAACAAATATTAATTTGTTCCAGGCTCTAAGCTGGGGATTTTGGGTAATATAAGAATGAATCTAACATGGATCATCTCCTTAAGGAGCCAGCAGTTTAGGGAAAGAGATAAGGCAGGTCATTCATTCACTCAACAAATGTTTATTGAGCACTTACTATGTTACAGGCACAGTTCTTGGCCCTGGGGATTCATCAGTGATTAAAACATCTAGAATCACTGCCTCTATGGAGCTTTCCCTGAGTGAGGAAGGTATTGGGAGGAATTCAGAAGGAAATAATAGGAAGAAGATTATTCCCATGGAGGAAATACATGAGCAATAATACTAATGACAATAGCCTCTATTTGTTGGGCATCTTTATGTGCCAGATACTGTGATAGACTCATTTAATTTCCCAATATCCAATGAAGTAGGTATTATATTTTCATTTTCAGATAACTAAACTGAGGCTTAAAGAGGCTAGATAATTTCAAGGTCATAAGCTATGTGTATTATTGACTGAGAGTTATCTGATTATCTGTGGCACTAGTACAGTTTGTTTTTTAAATGTTGGCACCTGAGTATATTTAATTTCACACTTTATTATATAGTATCTTTGAGAACATTGTCATCTTGAAAATCTATAAAGAAGATCTGAGATCTTGTCTGCCCAACATCCTTTATCGTATCTGTTGACAAATCCCATTAATTCCTCAGAAGAACCCATTACATATTATACGAACAGGGATAACTCCATTTCCCAGATGCTGAAGAGGACACCTTTCCTATACCTACCTAATTAGAGTTCTCCACACCCCTGGCCATAGTGCCTATTTCAGGAATAGTTGTCCCTGGTCTGCCAGAATTATTGGGAAAGCTGCTTTCTTTCTGTGGCATTTGCTAAGTCAGTATGATGTGAATCTTGTGGGCTGCAGCTA
This sequence comes from Trichechus manatus latirostris, assembly GCF_000243295.1. Classification (NCBI taxonomy): domain Eukaryota; kingdom Metazoa; phylum Chordata; class Mammalia; order Sirenia; family Trichechidae; genus Trichechus; species Trichechus manatus. Next base: position 3,699,724 of record NW_004444059.1, read on the forward strand.
TTCATTGTGCCTAGAAGAGTCGTCCAAGAGAGGGAGGGAGAGAAAGACAGAGAGCGAGCCACCTATGAGGACCTGGATCTCACTAAGCCTGAAGCTAGAAGCTTATGAGCTTTTCATTTATTTAAGTTAATGAAGTCTCTATTTTGCTCAAGCTAGTTTGAGATGAAGGAGTCCATCGGTGGCGCAAACGGTTAAGCACTTGACTACCAGCCGAAAGGTTGGAGGTGCAAAGCCTCCCAGAGGTGCCTTGGAGACAGGTCTGACAATCTGTCTCACAGGCCACAGCCTTGAAAAGCCTATGCAACAGCTCTACTCTGCACACATGAGTTGGAATCGGCACGAAGGCAGCTAACAACAACAAATTTGAGATGGGTTTTTATCACAAGCAGTCGAAAGACTCTTGACCATGACATTGATCTTTCTTCTATAGTTCACTGTGCCTTGATCACAAAATACTAAGTTGGCTAGCTCAAAACTTGTTGAATTCAAACAATTAGAAACACATAGACAAAATAAAACAATACTTATGTAGCTTGGACAACTGTCTTAGTTATCTTCTTTATATTTCAAGAGAAGACCTCATATCTCAAAATTCCCAAGTGAAGCAGACATGGTGGTAGATTTTTGCTTTTAAATAGAATGCTGGCATTTGGACTGTTGAAGCCACTGTATTACAGCAGTTTGAATGTATCAGAGGCTTGATAGAAGCAGTAGAAATTAAGTTTATGAAAAGCACCTTAGGATGTTCAGGTTTTGAATCTCAGAACAACATCTTTATTGAAGGCAGAGAAGCAAATAATATCTCATGAACCTGAAACCCTGTGGAAACTTCAGAAATCATAGAATCAAAGTCATGAGTATTACAAAGACAGGAATGAAGCTTGGTGAGGGATCAGGTTGGAACACTGTGTTAATTAACAAATTGACAAGGCTCCGAGATGAAGCAACAGATGGAGACGAATTGGGAGTTGAGCCATGTTTGCATCAAATCATTGCCTTCTGACATGCACAGCAGGGTGAACAGTGTGAAAAACCTGTTTGCCGATTTTCATCTGCATGTTTGGCTTCATGTTTGTTACACTTGTATGCTGAAGAACAACAAAACAACTTCGAGAAATGTTGCTATGTGTGTGAGGAAACGAACAAGTATCCCATGGTCTTCAGAGAACTGAATGACCTCCACAAAGAGATTAAAGAATGTTTCCATGAAGTCAGAGACCAAAGCTTTGTAACTGGAAGTGGCAAGTCCCCAATGGAAGGTCCCTTCATCTCCATGGGAAGAGCAGCAGTTCACTCCACTTGTTACCAGTATCTAAGCAGTTGACAGTATTTGTTTAGTGCTAATTATGTGCATCCAAACTGCTTTTCTCTCATCTATTCCACACCCAAACTATGCTGTATCCAGCGACATATTGTTCTTCTTATAATAATCATGATGGCGGTTACATGTTGAGCACCTAGTTGGTACCAGACTCAGGCACATTTTCTAATCCTATCACCAATTCTGATAGGTTGGTATTATTATAACAGTTTTATAGAAGAGACATTGGAGGGTTAGAAATGCTAATAAAGTTCTCTGAAATCACACAGCTGGTAAAGTTGGAATCCAAATCAGGAGTTTGATTCCAAAGCTCATGCCTTTGTTTTGTCACTTGCCTACTTAAAAACTTTTGATAGCGCTCCATTGATTCCAAGATAAACTAAAATCCTTCAGAATATATCAAAACTCCTGGACTCATGGGTACTCAAGACTCAACTCAGATATTATTCCATATTCTTTTATGTTCCCTATGTAAAAAGCAGTTAAAAAAAACACTCTATTAGTATGTTCAGTCTTGAAGATGAAACTCACACGTTCCTATCATATGCTTTAAATACCTTAAAATTATCCTCACCCCACACTCGCACCATCTAAATGCAATAAAAACTTTAGGAACCTTTCTCTGAGAACTGCCTTTCCACAAAATTTCACATTTCGATTGCTATGATATCAATCTTTGCCACTCAATCACCTAATGTAATTGGTTTTCAGGCACCTCAGAGTTTGCAGCGGGGTTATATAATGGACCTGATATACTGTATCTACTTCCAGCCAGATAATCCAGGACTTGAGTTTATCCATAGCCTACAGTTTTTTTATTTATTTTTTAATTTTAAAAAAACTAACAGTTTTACTAAGGTCTAATTGACATATAATAAACTGTACATATTTAAAGTGTATAATATGTTTTTATGTCCACACATCCATGATAACCTAACCACAATTAAGATAATGAAAATATCTTTCACACCTGAGAGTTTTCTCATGCCCCTTTGTATTACAATCCCTCCTTCTTGTCTCTCTTCATACTCTCCTAGCCTCATTCCCTATCAACCACTGTTCTGCTTTCCTTTAATTTGTATTTCCATTAATTTACATTTTCTAGAATTCTATATAAATGGAATCACACAGTGTGTACTATTTGCAGTCAGGCTTCTTTCAGTATAATTATTTTGAGACTCATCCATGTTGTAGTACATATCAACAGTTCAATCCTGTTTATCGTTGAGTAGCATTCCACTGTATGGCTATACCTCAGTTTCTTTATTCACTCATCTGTTGATATACATTTGGGTTGTTTCAATCTTGGGCTATTACAAATAAAGATGTTTAAACATTTGTGTACAAGTAGAATGGCTGGATCATAAGATAGGTGGGTATTTAACTTTTTAAGAAATGGCTAAACTGTTTTCCAAAGCAGTTGTATCATATTACTTTTCCGCCATCAGTGAATAAAAGTTCCATTTTCTCAACATCCTCACTAACACTTGGTATGGTCAGTTTTTAATTTTACATTTTCTAGTAGGTATACAGTGGTATCTCATTGTGGTTTTAACTTGCATTTCTGTAATGACTAATGATGTTGAGCATTTTTTTATGTGCTTGTTTACCATCCATATATCTTCCTTGGTGGCGCATCTGTTCAAATATCTGCCTGTTAAAAAAATGGATTATTTATTATTATTGAGGTTTGAGGGTTCTTTATATAGTCTGTATATAAGTCCTTTATTGGACATGTACTTTGCAACTATTTTTTTCCAATTTATACCTATCTCTTAAGAGTCTTTCGAAAAACAGTTTTTTTTTTTTTGATGGAGTAAGTGTATCCATTTTTTTTTTTTTAAGAATTATGCTTTTAGTATACCTAAGAAAACTTTGCCTAACCCAAAGTCACAAAAATTTTTCTCCTATGCTTTCTTCTAGATGTTTTATAGTTTTAGGTTTTATATTTTGAGTTATTATTATTATTTTTTAACAGTGCATGGTATGACTTAAAGTTCTTTTTTTTTTTTGCACATGGTTATCCAATTTTTCTGGCATCATTTGTTAAAAAGACTGTCCTTTCTCCACTTAACTGCCTTTGCATCTTTTTAAAATATAAGTTGTGCACGTATGTGTGTCTATTTTCCATTGATCTAATTGTCTGTCTTGATGCCAATTTTCATTCTGTCTTGATTACTCTAGTTTTGTAAGTATTCAGATTAGCTAGTGTTTATCTTCCAATTTTATTGTCCCATTTCAGAGCTGTTTTGACTATTTGGTATTCTTTGCATTTCCACATGAATTTAAGAATCAGTTTGTCAATTTCTACCTAAAGACTGCTGGGATTTTGATTGAGATTGTATTGAACTTAAAAATCCATTTGGGTCAAATCGGCATCTTCCAACCATGAACACAGCATCTTTCCATTTATTGAGGTCTTATTTAACTCATTTCAGCAATGTTTTGCAGTTTTTAATGTATAAATCTTCTACACATTTCAGCAGACTTATCCCTAAGTATTTAATAATTACTAATACTACTATTTCAACTTTAATTTCTTGATTGTTTAGTACTAGTGTATAGAAATATGATTGATTTTTGTATATTGATCTTGTATCCTGCAACTTTGCTAAACTAATTTATTAGTTCTAACAGATTTTTGTAGATTCAGTTGGATTTTCTACATAGATAGTCATGACTTCTGCAAATGAAGACACTTTCTCTTCTTTCTTTCCAATCTGGATGCCTTTTTTTTTTTCCTTCCCATATTGCATAGGCTAGAACCTCACTATTGAGTAGAAGTGCTGAGGGCAGATATCTTTGTCTTGTTCGTGATCTAGCTGGAAAACATTTAGTCTTTCTCAATTAAATTGATGTTAGCTGTATTTTTTTCATAGATGTTCTTTATCAGGTTAAGGATGTTCTTTTATTCCTATTTTATTTTGCTGAGAGTTATTTTTATTATTATTTTTTTAAAATCAGGAATAGATGTTTGATTTTGTCAAATGGTTTGTACGCATCTATTGAGATGATCTATTTCTCTCTGTCTCTCTCTCTTGCTCACTTTGTTAATAATGTGAATTACATTGATTGATTTTCAAATGTTAAACCAGCTTTGCATCCCTGACATATACTCCACTTGGTCATGGTGTATTATCTCTCTTTTATATTGTTGGACTCAGTTTGCTATAATTTTGTTTAGAATTTGTGCATCTATGATTCTGGAAGAATATTGGTCTGTAGATTTCTTGTAATATCTTTGCTCTGGTAGCAGGATAATTAATGCTGGCCTCATGGAACGAGTTGGAAAATATTCACTTCTTTTCAATTTTCTAGAAGAATTTGTGTAGGATTATTATTTCTTCTTTAAATATTTGGTAGAAATGACCAGTGAGGCTTTCTGCGCCTGGAGTTTTCTTTGTGGAAAGGTTTTTAACTACAAATTCAATTGCTTTAATAGATATAGGACTATTTAGGTTATCTGTTCCTTGTATGCCCTTTGGTACTTTGTATCATTCAAAGAATTTTTCCATTTCACCTCAGTTTTTGAATTTATTAGGATAATGTTTCTCATAATACTTCCTTACTAACCTTTTAGTGTCTGTAGAATCTACAGTGATGTCATCTCTCTCATTCCTTACATTAGTAATTTGTGTCTTCTCTCTTTTTTCTCTATTAGTCTGACTAGAGATTTATCAATTTTATTGATCTTCTGAAAGAACCATATTTTTCTCTTTTAATTGTCTTTATTATGTTTCTATTTTCTATTTCATTTTTTTATTTCTGTTCTAATCCATTGCCATTGAGTCACTTTCAATTCTTTTCTGTTCTAGTCTTTATTATTTCCTCTCTTCTACTTACTTTGGATTAACTTTGCTCATATTTTTTGTTTCTTTAGGCAGACGCTGAGGTTATTGATTTGAGTTCTTTATTCTTTTCTAATACAGGCATTTAGTGCCATAATTTCCCCCAAGTACTTCTTTTGCAACATCCCACAAATTTATATATGCTATGTTTTCATTTTCCATAAATTTTAAACTAATTTCTCTTTTGATTTCTAGACATCTGTTATTTAGTTTCCAAATATTTGAGAATTTTCTAGAGATCTTTCTGTTATTGGTTTCTACTTTAATTCTATGTGGGCAAAGAGTATACTTTGCATGACTTGAATTTTCAAAAAATTCATTTAGAATTGTTTTATAGTCCAGAATATGGTCTATCTTGGCAACTGTTCCAGGTGCACTTGAAAAGAATGCGTTCTGCTCCTGTTGGGTAGAGTGTTCTATAAACATCAGATAAGTTAACTTGGTTGATAGCATTGTTCAAATATTTTATATCCTTATTGATTTTCTTTCTACATGCTTAAAGCTTCGAGGAGTAACTACTTGCATTCTTTTAACTCTTTGAAATATTACTGTAGTATGGCTCCAAGGAGAATGTGCTTATTTATTGTCTCTGCATCAATTTGATTCTGTCTACTCCTACTCTGGGACAAATTTCTAAGTTCTAACAATTTTGGAATTATAATAAATAAACATACACTCTGAATATATCAGGTGATGGCTTTTTATTTTTTATGGGAGATTTAGAAAGAGCTGGAAACAGCAGCAAGTTAGGCTTTACAGAAACTTGAACACAGTTTCTTGCTGTTCAGAATGTAAGTGTGTCTCATAGTTCAAAAGGTAGCTTCTGTCACTGGATGACAACTCTAGCTTTCTACCAAGTCAATGACTCTTCTTTTAACTCAGTCCTCTCCCTCTCTGATCTTCAACTTCTCTATTACTAAATAAACCATTCTTCTCTTTCTCTGTGACTAATTGCTTCTGCTTATACTTGTTTTCTATTTCTCCACTGCTTTTACTTTCTACTTTCTCTTGGAGTGTCTCTCTACTTCTGGATTACTGTGCCATTTGCATTCCTCTCTGTCCTTCTCACTCAGACACTTGCAAAAAGGTTCTGTTACTGACTTTTTTTCACCATTTGTATAGACCATTCCTCTTACACAGAGCTCTATCCCTGGTCATTGTATAGGCCACTAGTTTTAAAAATAATTTTTAACTATTAGCCATAAATTACCTCCTTCAGTAATTAAATCTCCATAAAGTGCCCACTGTAGGCATGAAATCCCATCAATATTTTAGTGAAAAAGATTAACATACATTTATTGTTTAGTGTATTTTAAGTTTCTTTTAACCTATAAGAGGATTATAGTTAGTTGTCAGAAAACAAGGAATAAGAGGATATGTATTGCAATTTCAAAATACAAATTCAAAATATTGAAGCAATAAACTATTAACAATAAAAAGCTGTAAAAATTTCCTTCAGTACATTTTTTAGCACCATTTTTCCTTGCTTCTCAAAATAGATTTAGCTAGATCCTCTTATGAATTAAACAACTAAGAATAGTTGGAATACAAATAATTTCATCATTTGGGTAGGTAACTGATGTATTTAAAATTCAATATGCAACTTCCATTTCTAGCTAAGACATGACTAGGACTGGATTCACCCTTCCTTCTGAAATAACAAGAAAAATAGCAACAACAAAAATAGACAAAATACATGAAGCAATGCTTTTTGAGACTCTGGACATCAGGAAAAAAAGAGAGAGAGAGAGAGAGATTCCTGAGAGACTGGGAAGAAACAGGTGACCTCTATGATGGCTCAGCTTACTGTGGCATAGGGAGTAGGAACTGAGGTGGAGCTCAGCAGACTCCATGAGTTGAGATGGAAAGAAACCACAGTGGCTACAGCTCAAGGGACAGAATACTGGAGAGGAGAGAACTGCACAGAGAGAGAGCTAGGAGTTCTATAGAAAGTCCCCCTTGATTATTGGGTAAATGACTGATTAACACACACATGTTGTTTTTCCCAAGTCAGGAAAGAACCATCCAAAAGGATTAAAGGGAACAATGCCTGGTGCACACACAAGACCAGGAATAGTGCCCGTTCTCATCAACCGGACTGGAAAACCTCATGATTTGCAGAACATTGAGTAGAGTATTTATGAAGGTCTTACCTCATTGGTGGGGAATAATTATCCCTAGACTGAGCACTGCTCCAAATTCTCCAACAAATCATGTAAACAATACCTGAAAGAATCAAATGGTTTCCAGATAACCACATTTCAAAATAAAACTGAAGATCATTTACAGGCATACAAAAAATATGTAGCACCCAGTGAATTAAAATCCACAACATTGGATAATCCAAACAAAGATTACAAGGTATACAATGAAGCTGGAAAACATGACCCACAGTAAGAATAATCTACCCCAGCAGGCCTTTCGTGTAGAAATTGACAAGCTGATTCTAAAATTTATATGAAAATCCAGAAGACCTAGAATAGCCAAAAACAGTTCTGAAATATAAGAACAAAATTGGAGGATTAACACTACCTACGTTCAACAATTTTATAAAATGCCTGTAATCAAAACAGTATGCTACTGGTGTAAGTATAGACAAATTGTTCAATGAACAGAATAGGATAGTCCAGAAATACACTCACACACATACTGACAACTAATTTTTTATGAAAGTACAAATGCTGGGCAGCAGAGAAAGGACAGTCTAACAAATGGTACTGGAAAAACTGGAAATTCATATTTTAAAAAGTGAACTTACTTCCATGCTTCTCACCATATAAAAAAAATTAACCCAAGGCACATGACAGACCTAAATGTAAAACAAAACTATATAATTTTTAGAAGAAAACATAGGAGGAAAACTTTGTGACCTTAGGTTAGGCAGACATTTCTTAGATATGACATCAAAGAATAATCTATAAAAGAACAAATGGATAAATTGGACTCCTCTTTAAAACAAAACAAAACAAAACCTTCTTCTCTTCAAAAGACACTTAAGAGAATGAAAAAACAAGCCACAGAGAAAATATTTGCAAAGCACATATCAGATAAAGGATTTATAACCAGAATATATAAACAATGTTTGAAATCAAATAATAAGGAACCAAATAAACTAATTTTCAAAAATAGGCAAAAATTTGAACAGATGCTTCACTATAGAAGATATATGGATGGGAAATAAGCACATGAAAAGATGCTCAACATCATTAGTCATTACAGAAATGCAAATTAAAACTCAGTTTCTTCTATGTCATATTTGAATGGTGGATTGAATTCCCTCTAAATTCAATTCCAATTTCCACTCTAAAATTCTACAATCGGGTGACATTATGGTAACGATAAAATCTTTGTAATTATATACAGGGTTATCTGTACATTCATTGTATTCAGAGAATTGAGTTCAATGCCTTACAAATATTCAATTAGACTCAGGGGTCACACAAACGAAAATGAAACATGATCCCTTCCTAAAGATATTTTCATTCTAATAGGGGAGCTAGCCATGTGTACTAGGTTGACTAATGCAACAATCCCCCGCACCCTACCCCCCAAAAAAAGATATCAGGTCCTACTCCCTAGAACCTGTAAATGCTACCTTATTTGGAAACAGAGTTTTTGTAAATGTGATTAAATTAGGTATTTTGAGATGAGATTATCCTGTATTGTCTGAGTAGGCCTTAAGTGAAATCACACGTATCCTTATAAGAGGGAGACAGAGGGGGAATTTGACACAGACACAGAAGAGAAGGTGATATGAAGACAGAAGCAGAGATTGGAATGATGTAGCCACAACCCAAGGAATGCTGGCAGCCAACTGAAACTGGAAGAGGCAAGGTATGGATTCTTCCCTAGAGTCTCTGGAAAGAGTGTGGCCCTCTTGACATCTTGATTTCAACCCAGTGATACTTATTTTGAACTTCTGGCCTCCAGAACTGTGAGAGATACATTTCTGTTGTTGTAAGCCACCAAGTTTGTGGCAATTTGTTAGAGCAGATGCAGGAAATGAATATACCATGTATAGATAGTTTATAAGGTAAAAGAAAACAAATAATTCCCACATAATGTAGTCAGTTATCAAATAGAGGTTTTGAGCTCATCTTCATTCCTTAAGATTTTCTTTCATTCTTTAAGACATCACTTCTAGGGTATCTGTCTTTCTTGTACTACAAGATTGGGAGAATGGCCTCGTCTATGTACCTTCAGACTCTTTGTATACCTTTATCAAACATTTACTATATTTTATTGAAATTATTTTCCCCATGAAACTGTAAGCTCTTTGATGTAGGGACTATGTGTTATTTATCTTTGTATTCCAAGCATCTAGCATATTTTGTGGCACATAGAAAGTCCTTAATAAGTGATTATTGTTCTGAATAATAATTGAAATGGATGGAATTTTATAAAATATTACTGTACAATACTATTAAATTTGTAATTTTTTTCCACATTCCTTATTTTATTTAGCCTTCACAACAACTGTGAAATCTAGATCGTGCTATTATTTCCACTTTGTAGATAGGGTAAAAGAGACTCATATAACTAGCAATAGGCTAAACAAGGAAAATCTCTACTCATAGGATCAGTGCTTTATGCTGAGTTATGCAAAAGTACTTTGTAAACTGTGAAGTACATATAAACATTAGTATCATGCTTATAGATTGTATCACTTTAAATTTTTTTCTTCTGTTTGCTTGAATATTTTGTCACTCTCCTTTCTGCCTCTTGGTAGGGTATAAAGATTTCACTCTTACCAATTCAACATCCATTAAGAATTGGGGAATTTCTCACTCTGATGAGATGGAGGACTTACTATCAAGAAAGGGGCAATGGATTTTCAAGTCAATGAAATGAAAATTTGTATTATATACAGAGATTAAATATGTACCCTTTTTTTGTTTGTTTATTGTTGTAGTTTAAGTGAAAGTTTACATTTCAAGTTAGTTTCTCATACAAAAATCTATGGATAAATTGTTATGTGACTCTATTTTCTCTCCCTGTACTGTGACAGCACACTCCTCCTTCCTACCCCTGATTTCCTGTGTCCATTCAACCAGCTCCTAACCCTCTCTGCCTTACCATCTCACCTCTGGACAGAAGCTATCCATTTAGTCTCACGTATCCACTTGAGCTAAGGAGTACACTCTTCATGAGTATCATTTTATGTCCCACAGTCCAGTCCAATCTTTGTCTGAAGTGTTGGCCTTGGGAGTTGACAGAGAATCCAGGGGCCATGCTTTCTGGGGTTCCTCCAGTCTCAGTCAGACCATTAAGTCTGGTCTTTTTACTAGAATTTGAGTTCTGCCCCCTACCTTTCTCCTGCTCCATCAGGGATTCTCTATTGTGTTCCCTGTCAACACAGTCATTAGTGGTAGCCAGGCACCATCTAGTTCTTCTGGTCTCAGGCTGATGAAATCTCTGGTTTATGTGGTCCTTTCTGTCTCTTGGGCTAATACTTTCCTTGTATCTTTGGTGTTCTTCATTCTCCTTTACTCCAGGTTGTTGGGACCAATTGATGCATCTTAGATGGCTGCTTGCAAGCTTTTGAGACCCAACATGCCACTCACCAAAGTAGGATGAAGAACATTTTCTTAATAAAATTTTGTTATGCCAGTTGACCTAGATGTCCCCTGAAAGCACGGTCCCCAGACCCCTACCCCTGCTACTCTATCCCTCTAGGTATTTGATTGTATCCAGTCAACTTCTTAGCTTTGGTTTAGTCTAGTTGTGCTGACTTTCCCTGTAGTGTGTGCTGTCCTTCCCTTCACCTGAGATAATTCTTGTCTACTATCTAGTTAGTGAATAACCCTTCCCCTCCCTCCCCACCCTTGTAACCATCAAAGAACGTTTTCTTCTGTGTTTAAACCTTTCCTTGAGTTCTTATAATAGTGGTCTTATACAATATTTGTCCTTCTGTGACTGACTAAATTCACTCAGCATAATGCCCTCCAGATTCCTCCAAGTTATGTTTCATGGCTTCATCGTTATTCTTTTTCATTGCGTAGTATTCCATTTTGTGGATACACCATAACTTGTTTATCCATTTGTCCGTTGATGGGCACCTAGGTTGTTTCCATCTTTTTGCTATCATGAACAGTGCTGCAATGAACATGGGTGTGCATATATCTATTCCTGTGACAGCTCTTATTTTTCTAGGATATATTCCAAGAAGTGAGATAGCTGGATCGTATGGTACATCTATTTCTAGCTTTTTAAGGAAGCACTAAATCAATTTCCAAAGTGGTTGTACTGTTTTACATTCCCACCAACAGTGTATAAGTGTTCCAGTCTCTCCACAACTTCTCCAGCAGTTATTATTTTGTGTTTTTTGGATTAATGCTAGCCTTGTTGGGGTGAGATGGTATCTCATTGTAGTTTTGATTCGCTTTTCTCTAATGGCTAATGATCGTGGGCATTTCTTCATGTGTCTGTTAGCCACCTGAATGTCTTCTTTGGTGAAGTGCTTGTTCATATCCTTTGCCCATTTTTTAACTGGGTTATTTTTCTTTTTGTTGTTGAGGTTTTGTAGTATCTTGTAGATTTTACAGATTAGATGCTGATCGGATTTGTCATTGCCAAAAATTTTCCCCCGATCTGTAGGTTGTCTTTTGACTCTTGGTGAAGTCTTTTGATGAGCATAAGTGTTTGATTTTTAGGAGCTCCCAGTTATCTAGTCTCTCTTCTGGTGCTGTGCATTGTTACTTATTGTTCCTATTCTGTTTATGCCATGTATTAGGGTTCCTAGAGTTGTCCTTATTTTTTCTTCCATGATGTTTATCATTTTCGATTCTGTATTTAGGTCTTTGATTCATTTTGAGTTGGGCCTTGTTTCAGTTTTTTGCAGATTCATATCCAGTTGTGCCAGCACCATTTGTTAAAGAGACTGTCTTTTCCCCAATTAATGGACTTTGGGCCTTTGTCAAATATCACCTGCTCATAGGTGAATGAATTTATGTCTGGATTCTCAATTCTGTTCCATTGGTCTATGTATCTGTTGTTGTACCAGTATCAGGCTGTTTTGACTACTGTGGTAGTATATAGGTTCTAAAATCAGGTAGTGCGAGGCCTCCCACTTTGTTCTTCTTCTTCAGTAATGCTTTACATATCCGGGGCTTCTTCCCTTTACATATAAAGTTGGTGATTTGTTTCTCCATCTCCTTAAAAAAATGCCATTGGAATTTGGATCGGGATTGCATTGTATCTGTAGATTGTTTTGGGTAGAACTGACATTTTCACAATGTTGAGTCTACCTATCCATGAGCAGGGTATGTTTTTCCACTTACGTAGGTCTCTTTT
>NW_004444059.1:3713099-3812730 GCF_000243295.1 Trichechus manatus latirostris
TCTACCTCTGTTTGTGTTAGTTTAGGTAGGTAGTGAGTTTCTAGAAATTTGTCCATTTCCTCTAGGTTTTCAAATTTGTTAGAGTACATAAAATATGTACCTTTTAAATGAGTTTTTAGGTGACAGCAGTGACTTGAACCCAATGCAGCTGGCTGGTTTATCTATAGGCCTTTTCTGAGGAAAGCTGTCTGTCTTAGGCTGGGTTCCCTAGAGAAGCAAAACCAGTAAAGCATATAAACATATACATAGAGGGAGATTTATATCAAGGAAACTGCTCACACAGTTGCAGAGGCTGGAACATCCCAAGTCCGTAGGTCAGGATACAGGCTACTCTCAATTCATGTAGCCTCAGGGGCTGGCAAACCCAAGATGGGCAGGTTGAAGAGCAGGTTTCCTGCTCACAGACTGTGAAGATTGATGAATCCCAAGATTGGCAGGCAAGACTGCAAGGCTTCTCCTGATTCACGTAGCTGCAGGGGCTGGTGAACCCAAGATTGACAGGTCAGAGAGCAGAGCTCCTACTCACAGGCTGTGAAGATCAACGAATCAGATAAGCTGATAGTTCAAGTCCTAAGAACCGTAGGTCAGATGAACAGGAGGCAGCCGCAGGATCCAGAATGAGCAAAAGCCAGAATGTCTGCTTATTTTGGGATGTAGGCTACTCCTTCAAAGAAACTCCCTTTCAACTGATTTGCTACTCACAGCAAATTCCATCATGGGAGTGATCACATATAAACACTGATAATCATGACCCAGCCAAGTTGACACACAATCAACCATTACACCGCCTTTTTGAGAAAAGTGGCTGCAACCAACCTCTTCTACTCGGCATGCTTTTTATCATGTGACTCTGAAAATTCTGGTTTCAAGTGATAGGCCTGTGGGTCAATGTCAAACATCCATAGGCTGATCATGGCATATGTATACAGTGCCCATATATTTACTGACTGATCAGTGGATGCAATCAGATCCTTGTTTTTACAGAATTTGAATGCAAATGTGCAGAATTATATCTCAGTGTATTAATTCTTTTCTTTCTACTTCTTTCCTGGCACCTCAAAGACACCCTAATTCCTTCCAGAAGCAGAAACAAAGATTTAAGAAACTGCCTAGCTGTCTTAGGCTGGGTTCTCTAGAGAAGCATCTATCTATCTATCTATCTATCTATATATATACAGAGAGAGAGAGAGAGATTTATATCAAGGAAATGGCTCACATGGTTGTAGAGGCTGGAAAGTCCCAAATTCATGGGTCAGGCTGGAGGCTTCTCCTGATTCACATAGCTGCAGGGGCTGGTGAACCCAATATCAGCAGGTCAGACAACAGGCCTCTGGCTCACAGGCTGTGGAGGCTAACCAAGATCCACAGGTAAGCTGCTAGCTCAAGTCCCAGGAACTGGAGGTCAAATGAACAGGAGCCAGCTGCAGGATCTAGAGCGAGCAAAAGCCCAAGAACCTTGCCAGAAAGTCCACCTATATTGGATGCAGGCCACACCCCCAAGGAAACTTCTTTTCAACTGATTGGCTACTCACAGCAGATCCCATCATGGAGGTGATCACAGTATATCAAATCTCACTGTGGAAATGGTCTCATCACCATACGACTGCCAAACTATATCAACTGCCAAACCGCTGAGAATCATGGCCCAGCCAAGTTGACACAGAAACTTAATGATCATACCAGCCAAGTTGGAAAACAGTTTCCAGTGCTTGCACAGATTCATTTTTCCCCCCTGGCCTGAAAGATTAACTAAGACTAGAGAAAGGGAAAAATGGTAGGAAGTGAAGAAGGATGATTTGAATGAGAGAGGAACATGTGAAAGGAGTGGGTTTCTCTGACTAAAAAGGGAAAGAAGAGTCACAAGGAATAGGCAGTGAAGTGGAAGTGACTCCAGCCAAGCTGCCCTTAAGAGTAGACTCCTCCTTAACCTGTGGTTTGAGGTCAAATAAAGGTTCAAGAATCTTGAGGACTGCTTAGATCTCCAGAACTTGGAGTCTCACACTTCTTGCTTGTGGTTCAGGGCATACTACGATGAAACTGAACCAAGCAGCTGGAAGTTTCCCTATGAGCTGGGACAATGTTAGTCCATTGTCACAGAAGCCTTATAGGTAGACAGTTGATGCAGGGGTGGTAGAAGCAGAGAGATGGAGGGTAAATGAGTCACCATAGTGTGAGAGCACTTGACTATAGATTAACAAGTGACTGCTGTTGAGAGGACCGTAAGGAAACTAAGTCCTGCCTTGTTTCCTCTATCCTTAAAGCTTGATTTTGCAGCTTCTGGGAGGACTGTTTCCTCTAACTCCTTGCTTCCTTCTATATGTACCATTACAGTAAATGCCCATCAGCCAAGGAAGGAGAGCATATGTCTCTGGTCTTTGCTAACTTTAAGAGCCTAATTGACACAAAATCCAATGTTTTCAAGTCGATTCTGACTCATAACCACCCTATAGGACAGAGTAGAACTGCCCCGTAGGGTTTCCTAGGCTGCAAATTTTTACGGAGCAGACTCCCACGTCGATTTCCTGCGAGCGGCTGCTGGGTTCCAACCACCGCCCTTTCATTTAGCAGCTGATTACTTAACCACTGAGCTGCCAGGGCTCCTGGTAACTAATATACAACTTTAAAACCTTAGTGACTTAAAACCACAGAGTTTATTTCTTGCTGCATGTCCATAACGAGTAATTTGAGGGCTCTGCTCTGCATTGTCCTCTCTTTAGGAATCAGTATGATGAAGTAGCTCAGCTGGAGGCTGCTGGTCACTGTGGCAGAGGGGAGAGCAGGCAGTCTTTATTATGCACTGGCTCTTGAAGCCTCTGTCTGGCATTTCTGCTCACATTTCATTGGCCAAAGCCAGTCCCATGATCACATATTTTAAACAAGCAGGTAAGGGCATCGTATTATGTGCCCAGGATTTTAACTGGAAATATTTTGTGGACAGCCCCAATGGTGACTGGAAAAGAAAGAGGTCATCTAGATGAAATAGCTTTCCAGAGAATTTTAAATTCTTTGGAAGCAATAGAATATTATCATTCATCCTGAATATTCATTTGTGATCCATTTGTACTATGGATTGGAGAGCCTTTTGTCATGCATTATTTTTCTTGAAACAGTACTTCTATTAGGATGGTATTTTGCAAGAAAATTTATGACTAAGATTTCTTGGATAATATACCCTTTCTAGAAGACCAAGGAACCTTTCCAGTGATAGATTAGAAAAACTGAGACCATGTGGTCATAGTATATTTTCTTAGTACAATGAACTTAGTGTATGATAAATTTTAGGTTAATGCTTGATGACCTTTAGGTTTTGAAACCTCAGCACAGTGGCTACAACTATGAGACATAAACAGAAGAAACACCAGTTTAAAGGGGATATGAGTAAATAAACTATTTTTCTCCTTTAAAAAATCATTTCAATTCATTCAACATTTTATAAATTACATCTTGAAGAATTGTTGAGTCACTTAGATTTAAGCAGATACTTGAAGCATCATATATATAAACTTTTTGAAAAATGTTTTTATCAAGTAAAGATCTATAGAAATTAGCATAAGATCATTTGTGGCAAATAGAGCAAAACTAGCTTGCAGACATATTTTGGAGTCACCTAATAATGTAGAAATTCAGTAATGATTACAAGAATTCCAGTGTGGGAGAAAAATAGTTTTTTTTTCTTTCCATTGTTTAGATGTGTTTAATGAATAAAGTCCTGAAATTATATTTCCCTATCTCCAAATTGAAGCCCTAATAGCGCAGAGGTTAAGAGCTCAGCTGCTAACCAAAAGGTCGGCAGTTCGAATCCACCAGCCACTCCTTGGAAACCCTATGGGGCAGTTCTACTCTGTTCTATAGGGTCTCTATGAGTCGGAATTGACTCAATGGCAACAGGTTTGGTTTAGTTTATTTCCAAACCGAGTTCATCATCATTAAAAGACATCATGATTTAAGTAGGAAGATTCAAGCTTCTGCGTCCTACACCTTTAGCAGACCCTTCCCTAATGGTAGTCCTCTTTCCTGGGTGTGCCAGATGTTGTCTGGATGTGGAATCTGCACTGGCATCATAATGTTTTATAGTAAGAAATTCTTGGCACAACCTCAGTCCTTTCTCATGCAGTAGAGCTGTGGGGAGAACGTTTAACAAAAATGAGTTCCCAAACAGTGTAATTCTTGGAGATTTTCTGCTTAATAATTTTTGTATAAATTCCCACTCCCCCTCCCCACCCCATTCTTGCAGAGATTACTTAAAAAAAAAAAAATTAAACTTTAATCCTTGTAAAAAGCCACAGGAATATTATGGTTAAACATTTCAAAGCCCTTCCATTAATGCAGGAAACTGCTAGAGTGCTTTGAACATTCACTGCTTAGTTTCCTGATTATTTTGGTTTAAAAACTTAACTGAGGCTTACTTTTGCTTTGAAAGCTCACACAAATGTTAAAGGACACATTTTACCTCAAGATTTATGGGAGCCAGTGATGGCATCGGATATTTCCATGCTGTTTAAAAGTGCTTCCTCAGTTGTTGATAATTTAGCAAATAGGTATTTCTCTTAGCTTATAATGACTCATATAGGTCTATAAATGGCTTCCTGCTTTTCTAGGATGATATATATTTTTTAAACTTTTTATTCTGAAAAATTTCAAAGATGAAAGATAGCACAGTGAATACCAGCACCTAGGTTTATCAATTGTTAACACTGACATTTGTATTTTCTTTTTCTTTCACTTCATATATGGGTAATATGTATGTTTGTTTATTTTGAAGAATCATTTAAAGGTTGATGGCATTATGCCACTGCATTTCTAAATATTTCAGCATTATGTCGTAAGAGATACGACTTTTCCTTATATGACTATAATACCATTACTATAGCCCAACTTTTAAGACATAGATACAATAATATTATCTAATATACAGTCCATATTCAAATTTCCTCAACTGTGCCTTACTGCTTTGCTTGTTTTTTTTTTTTTTTTAAATCCAGGATCGAATCAAGGGTCACACATTTCACTTAGTGGTCTTGTCTCTTTAATGGCTTTTAATCTAAAATAGTCCCCAGGCCTTTGCTTTGTCTTTCATATGACGGACATTTTTTAAGAGTCAAGGTCAGTTGTTCTGGGGAATGTCCCTCAATCTGATAGGGTAGTGATATTTTCACCCCAAATGGTGCTAATTAATTAGACACCTTTTTGGAAAACATTAAGCCTTTATATTAAGCCTCTGTAGCCACCTGTGCATTTGTAATGTTGCATGCCATTTACAACAGAACTGGATTATAGTTATTTTTTGAGAATCTTGAGGACCTGATTTGGTGGGAATCACTGGGGAGAATTCTCAGTATGTTCTCCTTGGCTCCCTCCACATTCAGTCACTCCAATAGACCACTGTCCCAGGAGTTCTCCTGTAATCACACTTTTTATCCAGTCTTTCCTCTACCTAAGAATGTGGAGGGAAGACAGCATAGTGGTTAAGTGTTTTGTAGCCATGTTGCTCTAGGTTGGAATCCCAGCCCTGCCCTGAATTAACTGCAGCAAGTCTTAATCTTACTAACTTTGGGCAAGTTTCATAATCTCTTTAAACCTGTTTCTTCATCTGCAAACATCACAGATTAAATAAAACAATATATATAAAGGGACATAGCAAACAATGAACAAGTCATTATAAGTGATAAGTCGTTCATGATATGACAAACCATTATACTGGCTTTTTATCATCTCTAGTTTGAAATCCCTAGTCTTCAGCCTGACCTTTGGCAGCCTCCATATATCCATGTGGTTTCTTCTCCAGCCATACATCTTTGTCTCCTACTATTCCATGCTTCACAGTCCTTTTTTTTAATTGCAGCTGACACATAACAGGAACTCAGTATGTGCTGAATGAGTGAGTGAATGTATATATTTCCACCTTCATTAGTTTGCTTTTATTGCCTAAAATAGCCTTTCTCCTTTTCGTCATCAAATAAATCATTAACGGATCCTGACTGAATGTCTAGTAGTGTGTTACAGGTACTGTGTTATATACTTTAAATCAGTTGCTGTCCAGTGAATTCTGACTCATGATGACCCCATGTGTGTCAGAGTAGAACTGTGCTCCGTAGGGTTTTCAATGCTGATTTCTCAGAAGTAGATCACCAGGCCTTTCTTTGAGTCATCTCTGTGTAGACTCAAACCTCCATTAACTGTTTGTACCACCAGGAACTCCTATGTACTTTAGAGGAAGCACAGATTAATCAGATGTGAATTCTTCCCTTTCTTCTCTGAATGAGTTTACAGTCCGGTTGAGATGATAGGATGTATTCATTCCTGAATAACAGTAATGCAACAGAGAAAGTGATACGCCAGGAAAGAGATACAGAAAAAGTTCTAAGGAAGTTAAGAGGAGGAAAATATTATTTTGTGGTGGTGGCCATCCTTAAGATATGCCTTGTAAAGTGGATGGGACTGAGTCAGAGATTGGGCAGAAATGGTGAACAAGGAAGCTGGGAATGAATCCTCCATGTACTAGGTGAACACAAGTACATAGGTGGGGAGAGCAAGTGATTTAATCTAGCTGGAGCACAGAGTTCATGAAGGGAAGCAGTAGAACATGCAGGTGGAAAGGTCCATTGGAGGTTATCTTGCTTGGCCCCACCTAGTGGCTTTAACACTGAACTACTATGAGTCAGAATCAACTCTAAGGCAACGGGTTTGGTTTGGTTTATCCAGAGAGGGAAAAAATGAAGAGGGAAGGAGGGAGGAAAGAAGGAAGAAGGAGGGAGGAAGGAGCCAGGAAGCAGGGAAGGGCTAACCAGTTTTTAAATTAGAGTATGTGAATATTTTTGTCCTTTCTTTTATACTAAATCTGTGTAACTATGCCTGCATCCATTTTTAAAAACCCATTTATGGTTAATATGTTTACCTTATATCTCTTAAAGCAGTTTAAGGTCTTAATGTGAAAAATGCAAGCACAAGTCTCACAAACTAATGAATTAAATTATTTTTTGCTTGTATTCTCCACAAAATTGTTAGCTGCTAACACAGATATATAGGTGATACACGTTTTCTTTTGTAAAATGTATCTTACTTCTCTGGTATCTGTTCCTATCATAAGGTAAATAAATACATACGAACAATTGCACATTAATCCATCATAAATTCAATGATTGCTGTTTACAAAGAGCTTATAGTCTTGTGTAGGAAATAATAAATATGAAATTAAAAAATACAAAGTGGATACAATAGCATTTAAGGTGTAATGTGGGTAGAAGTGTTGAAAGAATTAAAAAGGGAGATCATTAAGGTTTAAGTCTAAAAATTGCATATATAGGCTGATTCTCAACCAAACAAAGTCTTCTTTATGCTAATTCTAAAAACTGAGGTAGCTAAAGTGCACATGGAGCCCTGGTGGCGCAGTGGTTAAGAGCTCAGTGGCTAACCAAAGGGTGGGCAGTTTGAATCCACCAGCACTCCTTGGAAACCCTATGGGGCAGTTCTACTCTGTCCTATAGGGTCACTGTGAGTCAGAATCAACTGGAGTTTGGTTTTTTTTTTTTTTTAAAGTCCAGTCGTGACACAGTGGTACTGCAGAAATTTTATAGTTACCAATTATTGATTGCTTACTTTGTGCCAGGAAGTTTACATATAATTTTATTCTTTACAATGACCCTTTTATGAAGTTTCCAGGTGAGGAAGCAAACGTGGATAGGAGTAATGTACCCAAGGTTATACTGCTGGTAAGGAACTAAGCAGTGCCACCTGGCTTCCAGGCCTGTATTGATTCCTCCACATTGCACTATGCTTTAGGGGTCTTTCATCCCATAGGGTTTCCCAACTGAGGCTTCTGGTGTTAGTGCCGGGATGTTCAAAAACCCTCTAGATTGCAAAATCTCAGCAGAATCCTTGGCCTGTCCGTTTTGATGTCTGTGCTTTGTCCCTTTTGTGGTGGAAATGTGAACCTGAGCCCAGACTGTTTTATTTCTGTCTGTATTCCCGGTTTCACGCATTTTGCAATCTGTTAGCTGATCTGATGAGGCAACCCAGATAGCAGTTTATTTGCATAGGGGCGGAGAAGCTTTTTGAGAAATAACTCAAGTTATGTGTCCACTTGCTAGGATTGAGATACATAAGAAAGAGAAGCCCATTTCTCTTGTGGGAAAAGAAACCTTAAGGGAGGAAACAATAGTATTGTCTTATTCCTCAGAAGGGAAAAGTGATTCTAAAAATATCCTAGTGACTATTACTTAATCACTGTTGATAGAGTCACTATTACTGTTATTGTTCATTGACTCAGCCCCTGGCCCTCTGCACTCATCATGTTTAAAATAACACATCAGCTTTTCCCTTCTGTCAATATATGAACACCACGAGACGTAGAAACCAAGTTCAGAGAAACTCACCATTGGTCTTCACCTTACCAAATAGTATATTTATTTGCTTCGCAAAATAAACGTGCTCAATACTCACTCTGAAACCAAAAACTAAAGCATCATGAGTAACTACACTGAGTGCCTCACGGTATTTTTATTCAAGAAAATTGTCATCTTGCTTTTCACAGATGGTGAGAAAGAAAGATTTTGCAGAGAATTCTCAGAAAATATTTATTAATATTTTAAAAAACAATCTATTCTTTTGCATTTTATTTTTCAATTAAAATATATAATTGTGATAAAATATTTAATATACATAAAAGAAGGAAAAAACGAATCTTATGCATACATAACTGATGTTAACTTTTTGATTATTAGAATATAGTGTTTCTCCCATGAATTTTTATTATACATAGTTAATATACTGTAAGTGTGTATATATGTATATAATACATAGTTTTATATATGGTTATATATATATGCATATATATAACATAGCATAGGAATATTCTTAAGTCTTATCTGAAAAATAATATAAAGATGGGCTTGGTTAGATCTTTTTTTCCTTACATTTCTTATTAATATTTCCTAATTTAAAAAAAGTATTCAGGTTTTCCAACCTAGCATTTAAAGATACAGAAAATAATAATTTGCATTCCTTGACAGCAAAAATGATAATTATATTATCAACTTACTTCTTACTTTCTAAAGGGTATGCTTATCTCTTGATTTACCTGACAATAGGTCTCAAAGGTGACAGATAATTCACAACAATGTAAACACAAATGAATTTTCTCGTAAGAAATAAAGAAAATTAGGAGACTTATTCCACTAGATTAAAAAAAAGTCATCCCTAACACCTTTTATTTTTTTGCCATACTGTATTCATATAAAGAGGATTTAAATTACTTATAGGGAAAATGAATACAAAAAAAGATTATCTATGAAATAAGTGAGGATGGTGAGACTTTGTCTCACTTGCTTTGGACAAATCATTAGGAGAAACCAATTTCTGGAGAAGGACATCATGGTTGGTAGAGGATCAGCAAAAAAGAGGGAGATCCTCGGTGAGATGAATTAAAACAGTGGCTGCAACAATGGGCTCGGACGCAGCAATGATTGTGAGGATGGCGCAGAACCAGGCAACATTTTGTTCTCTTACACGTAAGGTCTTGCTTTGAGTTGGAGACTACTCCATAGCACCTAACGACAACAATAAATGAAATAACAAAAAAGCATGACAATGTCTAACTGAATGTAAATGTCTTTGGCATTTAGCTATCTTATTTTCTTCTTTATATCAATTACTGTATTCAGAGTCATTCTCATGCTTGATAATGTTCTAAACTCAGTGTTATTTAATTTTGGTGGTATTGTAACTTTTTTTTTCTGAGTGTTCTTTTACTAGGATGAGAAATGACTAATGTCAGTGAATTTTTATTTTTTAAATGGGGTTGGTTTTGTCTATTTTGACTGCACTGCTAATAACGTTTAACTGTTTCTTCCTCTGGAGGCCTAGCTGTGAGGTTAACTGACTTCCTCCCCTCATGATTTCATTTAGAAGTTTAGAGTACACTTAGGAAACACCTATGTTCAGAGAGTGTGATTTCAGAATGCCTGAACAGTTCCATATTACACTTAGTGGTCCAGGAGGATGCTGTGTTGCATCTTGCTTGAATCTCAAATCTAATTTTCAGTGTTGTCTCTTCAGCCTTTTTCAGCATTTTTTAAATCATTATTTTGGTGAGGAATTAGTATGAAATATTTCATAGGCTGCTACCAGAAGTAGCAAGAAAAACCAGAAGTCTCATAATTTTTCTTTTAACTATCAAAGTGATAAATGCACATTTTAGTAAATTTGGACAATATAAAGACGAAAAAGGAGAAAGTAGGAAAATTGTCACTCATTATCCCACCATTGTAAGACCGAAGAAGAATTAATGCCTTTGACTTACGGTGTTGGTGAAGAATATTGAATATACCGTAGACTGCCAGAAGAACGAATAAATCTGCCTTGGAAGAAGCACAGCCAGAATGCTCATTAGAAGCGAGGACGATGAGACTTCATCTCACATACTTTGGACATGTTATTAGGAGGGACCAGTCCCTGGAGAAGGACACCATGCTTGGTAGAGTAGAAGGTCAGCGAAAAAGAGGAAGACCTTTAACGAAATGGATTGACATAGTGGCTGCAACAATGGGCTCAAGCATAACAATGATTATGTGGATGGCACAGTACTGGGCAGTGTTTCGTTCTGTTGTTCATAGGGTTGCTATGAGTTGGAACCCATTGGATGGCACCTAACAACAACAACATCCAACCATTAATATGTTGTTAGTTTCTCTTGAGTTGGCCTGACTTATGGTGACCCCATGTACAACGGTATCTGACTATTGTGATCCATAAGATTTTCACTGGCTGGTTTTTTGGAAGTAGAGAGCCAAGCATTTCTTCTTAGTCTTAGTCTGGAAGCTTCTCTGAAACCTGCTCAGCATCACAGCAACATGCAAGCCTTCAGATGGGTGATGGCTGTAACTGAGTCAGGAATCCAGCTTGGGTCTCCTGCATGAAAGGCAACCACTGAACCACCACTACCCACCTCCTTTCCCCCAGTTCTGAACAGATGGGTTCTATGCCTTGCTTTTAGCAGGGCAGAATCCCAGGGATGTCTTAAGACTTCAAAGAAGGAAGGATGTTTACAAATCTAGGCGGATATTCCTGTGCCCCAGCATAGTACACAAACAGCAAAAATACTTTCTATTTCTTTATGCATGGCATGAAATTAGCAGAGTCCCTAGACTGCTAGGACCCGTATGGACAAGAATAAGGGACAATGTCATGGCAATAATTTCCCTTCGAAAGAACCCTGGGGAAGAGAAAATGAAGAGTGATGATGACTGAGAAATCAGATTCACTGAAATTAATTTCCAACACCTAGAGGCAATGATAGCTTAAATAGGAATTGGGTTATGTTTTTATTTAAATATTACATGCAAATAGTTTCAAGGTCAAATATTGTTAAAAAACTTATTTTTTAAAAGTTCCTTATTTCTTCTCTCTTCCCTGTCTTGTTCCCCAACCCAAAAGCAACCACTTAAATTCCTTTAGTGATTTCTTCTTTTTCTGTCCCCATTCATATTTTTAAAATAATTTTACTGAGTTATAATTTTAAGTGTACAGCATGATGAGTTATGACAAATGTATACACTTGAGGAACCACCACCACAATTATGATATAGTACATATCCATCAGTCTCAAAATATCTCCTTATGCTCTTTCCCAGTTAGTCTCCATTCCCATTCCTGGCCCCAAGCAACACCTTGTCTGCTTTCTGTCAGTATAGATTACATTTGTCCAGAGTTTCATAATACTTATGTAATCTTTTGTGTCTGGCTCCTTTTGCTCAGCTGCATAGTGTTTTTGAGATTCATCCATGTTGAATGTATCAATAGTTCATTTCCTTTTATTTCTGAGTAGTGTGCCATTATGATTAAGTGCTCAGCTGCTACCCAAATGGTCCCCCTCCGTGGGAGAAAGTTGTGGCAATCTCCTCTGTAAAGATTAAAGCCTTGGAAACCCTATGGGGCAGTTCTACTCTGTTCTATAGAGTCACTATGAGTCGGAATTGACTCGACAGCACCATCCCTCTTGAGGCCCTAGGGGGAGAATCCTTCTTTACTTTGGCTTCCTTCCTTAGCTTCTGGTGGCTGTCAGCATTTCTTGTGACTGCATTATTCCGATCTCTGCCTCTCTCTTCACATGGCCTTCTCATCTTTGTGTCTGTATCTTCCCTTCTCCTGTCTCTTATAAAGACACTTGCCATTGCTTGGATTTAGGGCTCACCTGGATAATCCAGGTTGCTCTCATCTCTAGTTGCTTAGCTTAATTATAACTGCAAAGATCCTTTTTGCAATTAAAGTCTCGTATTCAGGTTCCAGGGGCTAGGATGTGGACATGTCTTTTTGGGGGGTCACAATTCAACTCACTACTCATGGCTATATCACAGCTTGTTTATTCATCTGTTAATGGACACTTAGGTTGTTTCTAGTTTTGGCTATTATGAATGAAGCTGCTATAAACATTCATGTACAAATCTTTCCATGGACAAATACTTTAATTCATCTTGGGTAAATTCCTAGAGGTGGAGTTGCTATGTCAAATAGGAAGTATATATTTATAAGAAAATATCAAACTGTTTTCCAATTGCACCATTTTACAGTCCCACTAGCAATGTATGAGAATTCTAGTTGCTTCACATTCTCACCAACACTGAGAATTTGAGCGAGCTATTGAATTCTGTAAGCCTCTGTTTACTCTTCTGTAAAATGACGATAGTCACACCAATTCTGTCCTATAGGGTCATTATGAGTCTGAATTGACTTGATGGCAATGGGTTTTGTTTTGTTTTTTATATGTCTATAAGTAACCAGACCAAACCCAACCCATTGCTGTCAAGTCGATTCGTACTCATCGTGACCCTATAGGACAGAGTAGAACTTCCCCACAGGGTTTCCAAGGAGGGGCTTGTGGATTCGAACTGCTGACCTTTTTGTTCCCAGCTGAGCTCTTAACCACTGCACCACCAGGGATCCATATAAGTAACAGGATGTTAAAACTGAAATTTTGAGGCAGTAAGATAAAATTGACACTGTATATGGAAGCGAGGTGCCATATCAAAATGCAGATTTTCAAAGCATATGAACAAAAACCCATTTCATGATTCTTGGACCTTTCATCCAGATACCAACAAGTGTACTTTTCCTGGGACTAAGGGGGTTTCCTGGGATGTGGGACTTTCATTGCAAAAACTACAACAGTACAGGGCAAACTGGGAAGGTTGATCACACTGTTAAGGACATAAAAAGATGGGAAGAATGAAAACAGACAGGATTTGTGAAAAGATTTCTCAGGAGAGAAATTCTGTCAAATTGTTGTTTTAATACCTTCCTCCCAAGAAGGTGGGATTATGGGTTTTCTTTTTTACTTCCATTATCTCAAGCCTGGAGAGAGAGGGCTTCAGTAGGACTAGTTTGAGAGCTTGAGATGTGTCTCCTGGATTTTGGGAGACCCAGGGGATCTTGAAGGCAGGTGAGACTAGCTGTGAGGCACTTTGTGGGAGAGTGAGCACAAGTTGCTGTGTGTGGGAAGTGCACTTCCTTCCAACTGTGGGTCAAGATGTATGAATGTTTCTCACACTAGATATGGTCCACATACATAGCAGAGAGAGCTGTCTAGAACCATTTGAAATCCTGTCCAAGAGCATTTCCTGAAACATACTCTTTGTGGAGCATTAAACAAGGGCTGGCAGAAGGAGAGGCATTGCCCACTTCACTGAAGTTGCAGCTAGAGGGGCCCAGAAGAGTTGCTTCTGATGTAGAGGTAAAAGAGCCATCTTTAAACATTTGCTTAGCCCAGAGAATTGAAGCCATCTTGCAGCAGGATCAGTTAAACATCTCTCTCTCCTATTCTCCCTGGGTGAGAAGTACAGGATTGAACTGAGCTGGAGACAGGTAGACCTATGAAGAGAGCAGTATGAGAGGATAAAGGACCAAGATGAGGGGTATGGGAGGTAGGAAAAGGAAACTAATGCCCACAGATGGAAGAAAGACAACCAAACCAACTTGACCTACTCGCTGGTTCGCCTTCTTATTTAATCAATTAATTAATTTATTCACCATTCATTGAGTCTATTCATAGTGATAGGAACTGTGCTGGGTGCCAGGATCACAGCACCGAACAAGGTACCAGGAACTCACAGTTTCATTTATATATCCATGTATATATCATTAATTCCTGTTATTCACAGTAGTTATATTCTATAAAGTCTCCATGAACACTGAATTAGTGAATATAAAACTATTACTCCTAGGGGAAATACAGGGTTAGGTTCCTGTGAGCCTCCGGTCACAACATTTTTGTCAGTTAATCCATATATAACTGTGTTTTATGTTTCTGTTTAAAGACACCTTATTTAACATATACTGCTGATTCATTAACATTGAACTCATGGTCAACAACACTATAACTCATGGCTGAACGAAGCTTATCAAACACATGTATTTTCTCCATCAGGTGCACCACAGATTTCTAGCTAAGAAACAACATACAGCACTTCAGCACTTCACTTGGGGGCCATTTTATACAGTGAAATCACCTGCCAAAAGCACAAAAATATGGACAGCATGGCACTAAAAAGACCACAAAAAGGACACTTGCTTACACCGTGAGAGCTGAAATAAAAAGACAGCATTCGTTCAGCTGGAGATGTGTGTGTCTGGAGCCTGAAAGGTTTTTCTGCTCTGCACATGTCCAGGAATGACTGTAAAAGTACCACGAGTATTGATTTTGGAGTTACATAGACATTTTAGAGGGTAGGTGAATTCACAAATACATCATCTGCAAATTATGAAGATTAACTGTACGTATAATTATAAACCGACCTGGCTTACTCTCTGGTTTTCCCTCAGGATCAGTCCCCAGAGAAGGACATCATGCTTGGTAAAGTAGAAGGTCAGCGAAAAGAGGGAAGACCCTCAATGAGATGAATTGACACAGTGGCTGCAACAACGGGCCCAAGCATAACAACGATTGTGAGGGTGGCACTTCGTTCTGTTGTATATAGGGTTGATATGAGCTGGAACTGACTCGACGGCACTTAACAACAACAATAATTATAATGCAGTATGATGTGTCCACAAGTAGATTTATTTATGTACTCAAGGGTGGGGATCAAGGCTGGAAGAACTAGTCTATTTAAGTCTTAAGTAAGACATTTGCAGACCAACCGGATTTTAATTAGGGTGTGGTCATCTTTGGGGGCCATTATTCTGCATACCACAGGATACTAACATCTGTCATTCAAGGCATCTATAAATATTAAGTGAGACACACTTATGAAAGTGCCTAGGAAAACATACCTGGCACAAAAAAGAAAATGAATAAATGTAGTTAACAATGACACCACGATTCAATAACCTGGTAGACTGTCAGAGTGTAGCCAAAAGTTAGCAGTACTAAGAAGACCTAGAAATGGGGGTAAAGTTTACTTTTAAAGGATGTCTGATATATATTTTCTGCTGAGGTAGATATCACTTGGATATGGTAGTCAGGGGCTATCACATATGGGAGACTGGCTGGAATGGAAAGTTTGGGGATAAGAGAAGTTTAGACCCTGATATTCAGGAGACTTGGGAAATGATGACATTTTTAATGAGTGGACAATAATAACCCATCTACCTTTGCATCTAAAAAGTAATATTTCTTAGGTGCTCAGTCTGTACCAAGCAAGTTGTTTGATTCACGATTCATAATGATTTTGAAAGTATGCAGTATTGTTAGGTTTTACAGTTGAGAAAATTGAGGCTTCCGTAACTGCCTCCAGGTCACACTGTGAGCAGGAACTCAAACCCAAGGCTGCCTGCTTGCAAGCCTGAACTTTTAGCTTCTGGAGCCTTTTCTTTCATATTTTTGGAACTGACATTAAAAATCATAGCCTTTATAATGGTGTCTTATTTTTTTACAATATCCTTTGGAGTCAGTTTTGAAGAACCAGTAATTTAAGTGACTCTGTTAATAGCCTGTCTCTTGAGGTCAGCATGCAGCCATCCTCTCAAATTAGCAATCTGAAAACAGGGATAGTACTCTATTTAAGCTGCAATAAGGCGACTTCCTCACTTTAGAAGCCTAGAACGTTCAAAAGATGACTATTGTATTTTAGAAAAAGTTGTCTGTTGAGTATTTACTGGATGCATGAAACTAATTCTCTAAGAACTAGCAAGAATATAGATAGTGTGGAAAATGTAACTGTTGTAGTATCTGGCTAAGGTTTGGTACGTATAATTAAAGTAAAATTTCACAAATTTCTCTGTACTAAAATAAAAACTCAATAAAATTTCTCAGAAAGTTGTTAAAACTAAGATTGTTAAGACTCAGAAAAACTGAGACATTTAGCTATTAAAAGTGTTACACCTTTCAACAAAGGAAACATGCAAGTACTTAATTTATTATGAACAATTTCCAAATCCCTCACTCTTTCTTCCTCAGTTTAAAGTGCAGTTTGGTATATCTGACTACCTCTTACACCCTCCCGGTGCCATCCTGCTCCAAATAACCTCCATCTCTCTCCTGATCCCGGCAATAACTCTTGACTTGTCCTCCCAGCTTCTGCCTCTGCCCCCCACAGTCTATTCTGCCCATAGCAGCCAGGCTGTCCCATTTAAAATCTAAGTCTGCTCATGGCACTCTTCATAAAGCCCTCCAATGATCTCAAGACCTGTTTGTGGACCTCTACTCTCTCTCTGAGCTCTCTGTCTACCTCTCTCCTCATCATTCATTGAGCTCCAGCGGCCCTGGCTTCTAAATGACACCATACTTCATCAGAACTTTTCAAGTTGCTGTGCCCTCTGCCTAGGTTGCTTTTTCTCCAGGTATCTTTCACTTCCTGCAGGTCTCTCCTTAGATGTTGCCATGTCAATAATGCTTTCCCTGACCACCCTATTTAAAAATCACAGCTCCATTCGCCGTATTTCCCTATTCCCTTAACATGCTGCTTCCTTTTCCTCCAGAGCACGTGCCATTATCTTTTTATTTATTTACACATTTCTTTACTTATTGTCTGTCTCCTCCGCTAGCAGAACATAAGCTCCACGAGGGCAGGGACTTAGTTTTGTTTTCTACTGTACACTCAGTGCCTAGAACAGTGCCCGACACATAGTAGGCACTCAGTAAACACTTGTTTAATAAAGGAATTTTTTTTCCCTGAAAGTAAAATTAACATTTAATGTAAAGAACAAAAAATTTCAGAAAGACACGAAGAAAGAAAGAAAGTGCATCATCAAAGAGATATCTGCTGTTAGCATTTTACTGGATTTCTTCCAGGTCTTTCTACAAATATATTTTTTCTTTTTCTGAAGTTGGGATTGTTCTTTATTTAAATTTTATATCCAGCTTTTACATATATATTGAATTTTGAATATTTTTACATTATGCATAATTTTTGGTTTGAATTGTTCTCCTTACTAAATAGTAAAATTTTGACTTTGTTGTGCATTTCCCAATCATTCATATAACTTAATAATTTCATATGCTCATTTATACATAAAGGATACTCAATAATTCACATCATTTTAGAAAGCTTAACATTAATATAGAAATTCTATTTATAGGGTCCATGGAGTAATAAAGAAATGTTCATGGTGGCCACATAATTTCTAGAAGGATTAATTTCTAAGATGAAGCTCACTGTGTCAGCATGTCAATATTTCAGGTGCCATGACTACCACGTTTGTGATAGGACACTTTAAAACTGTTTTATGGTCAGTCCATGGGTTATTGAAATAGTAGCTTACTTTTGGTTACTTAAAAAAATGTATTTCATTAAAGTACTCTTTATATGCAACCCTGGGAACATATCCCACCATAATGTATGCATAAAAAGTTCGTTTTATTTACAGCTTGTCACATAATATGGTAAAAGGAAGCACAGGTCTGAAACATTTCAGTTGAATTACGCTTCTCTTTTTGACAGAATTGGGTAATATATTTGTAAGAAAGAACAAACACACCTTGAACTACCTAATTGTTTGAGAAGGCAGAGAGAAACACATTAACGTCATTCTGTTACTAAAATGTCTATTTCGATAGACATTTTGGGCATTTAATACTTGTCTGTTTCCTAAGTTGGGCATCTGAAATACTTTCCATCAAAACTTGATGACAGTGACTCTAGATAGCAGTAACCTCCTAGGAAAATACTTTTCAGAGTTGCAGTTTTATAAAGTGGAAATAGAAAAAAAATTTGATGTTGCCTTTTTAGCATCTAATCCTTTGGTGTTTAATTCACAGTACGTCAAAGATTAATTTTCATGCTTGCTTAATGTGGCAAATTCTGCTATTTTACGTATGTTTAGAGACAGTGCTTGTCTTTGTGCAAATACACCAGTACAGCATTTGGATTATTTTTCACAGCAATACTGAGAAACATCTTGTTAAATAAGTTTTTCTTCCTCAACCAATTCATTAATTTACAAATCAACAAGAATAGAAAGTTAAATTGAGAGAAGTAGAATCTTTAGAAGAGGAAATGAGAGGGATTCTATAATTCTTTAGGATGAGTATGGGTGCCCATCTTTTACAACACATTTCTAATGAGGACTAAATTCTAGAGTAATATCTGTATGAGCCTTTTAGTATTCCTTTCAATTCTTAGGCCGCTAATTAATTCCTGCACATTGCCCTTCCCTCCATCTTGCTATCCTGGAAATACACACCTTTGGTCATGAGGGATTCTAGAAAAGAAAACAGATGGATCAGTGGAAATCCATTACTATTACAGGGGAAAAAAAGGGAAAGAAGAAACTCAACTCCAAAATTCCAAGCACATGCCCTGCTATAAAGACACTAGACAAAAACACCATATCAATTCTGCATTCACTACTTTCTTGATTAGAGGATGGAGAACTCTTTTCTGATAGTTATTTTTGTGTATCTCTGGGGGTTTTTGTTTTAAATAAGAATATTAAACTAATTGGAAAATAATGGAATTAATTGGCAGTAATGTTCTTATCTTAGGGTGAACATATTTCAAAAGCCATATCCTCCATTAGGAATCTGAGTGCCAGTTCAGTGTCTCCAAACAATCACCCTACCCTCGTCTTATAAAAATATGCAACCTTAACTATTTGGTCTGTTGAGAGCCATCAGGGAGAGAAAAACAACCAGGGACTAGGTGGAATATTTGTGGAGTGAAGGCTGGGAAAACTGACTCTAAACAGACTTAAAGTTTACAACCTAGGCTGAGAGTATAACACAATCTAAATTCAGGTTGAAGTCAGTGTCCAAGGGGTTTAATGCAAAGACGAATGGGACAGGAGAAACTTCTGAGTGGCAACTGAGTGTCATTATCAGGTGGGATTGGAATCATTAAACAGGGAGCCATCTGTGCATGATATTAGAAGCAGAGACCAACACCAGGGAAAGAGACTGACAGGTTAGTTGGGTGGGATGGTCCTCCCACTACATGTCCTCTCCACCCTGCTGATTCTGGTGACTGTAATTCAGGATGAAGCTCTCAGCCTTATGTGGAAGCAAAGGTACCAGGCATGTGAAGAAAGTTCCATTTAAAGATATTGGCTACACCTGGTTGTGGTGGTGGTTGTTGTTAGGTGCCATTGAGTTGGTTCTGAATCATAATGACCCTACGTACAACAGAATGAAATACTGCCTGGTGCTGCTCCATCCTCACAATTGTTGCTATGTTTGAGCTCATTGTTGCAGTCACTGATGTCAATCCCTCTTATTGAGAGTCTTCCTCTTTTTTGCTGACCCTCTACTTTACCAAGCATGATGTCCTTCTCCAGGGGTTGGTCCCTTCTGATAACATGTCCAAAGTATGTGAGGTAAAGTCTCATCATCCTTGCTTCTAATGAGCATTCTGGCTGTACTTCTTCCCAGACAGACTTGTTCATTCTTCTGGCAGTCCACGGTATATTCAATATTCTTCACCAACACCGTAATTCAAAGGCATCAATTCTTCTTCGTTCTTCCTTATTTATTGCCCGGCTTTCACATGCATATGAGGCAATTGAAAATACCATGGCTTGGTTCAGGCGCACCTTAGTCCTCAAAGTGACGTCTTTGCTTTTCAACAGGTCTTTTGCAGCAGATTTACCCCATGATTTCTTGACTGCTGCTTCTGTGGGGCATTGATTGTGGATCCAAGTAAAATGAAATCCTTGACAACTTCAATCTTTTCTCTGTTTATCATGTTGTTGCTTTTTGGTCCAGTTGTGAAGATTTGTGTTTTCTTTATGTTGAGTGTATTCCTTACTGAAGGCTGGGGTCTTTGATCTTCATCAGTAAGTGCTTCAAGCACTCTTTGCTTTCAGCAGGCAAGGTTGTGTCAGTGCATGTCACAGGTTGTTAATGAGTCTTGCTCCAATCCTCGTGCAGTGTTCTTCTTCACATAGTCCAGCTTCTCAGGTTGTTTGCTCAGCATACAGATTGAATAAGTATGGGGAAAGGATACAACCCAGATGCACGCCTTTCTTGATTTTAAACCACACAGTTCTGCTTGAATGACTGCCTCTTGGTCTATGTACAGGTTCCACATGACCAAAATTAAGTGTTCTGGAATTCCCATTCTTCACAATGTTATCCATAATCTGTTATGATTCATACAGTCGAATGCCTTTGCATAGTCAATAAAACACAGGTAGACATCTTTCTGGTGTTCTCTGCTTTCAGCCAAGATCCATCTAACATCAGTAATGACATATTTCGTTCCACGTCCTCTTCTGAATCTGGCTTTAATTTCTGGCAGTTCCCTGTTGATGTACTGCTGCAACCGTTTTTGAATTAATCTTCAGCAATTTTACTTGCGTGTGATATTGATATTGTTTGATAATTTCTGCATTTGGTTGGATCACCTTTCTTTGAAATGGGCACAAATATGGATCTTTTCCAGTTGGTTGGCCAGGTAGCTGTCTTCCAAATTTCTTGACATAGATGAGTGAGCACTTCCAGCGTTGCATCCATTTGCTGAAATACCTTAATTGGTATTCTGTCAATTCCTGGAGCTTTGTTTTTTGTCAATCCCTTCAGTGCAGCTGGGACTTCTTCCTTCAGTATCATCGGTTCTTGATCATATGCTGCTTCCTGAAATGGTTGAACATCAATCAGTTCTTTTTGGTACAGTGACTGTGTGTATTCATTTCATCTTCTTTTGATGCTTCTTGCATCATTCAATACTTTGCCCATAGAATCCTTAAATATTGCAACTTGAGGCTTGAATTTTTTCTTCAGTTCTTTCAGCTTGAGAAATGCTGAGTATATTTTTCCCTTTTGGTTTTCTAACTCCAGGTCTTTGCGCATTTCGTTATAATACTTTACTTTGTCTTCTCGAGCCACCCTTTGAAACTTCTGTTCAGCTGTTTTACTTTATCATTTCTTCCGTTCACTTTAGCTACTCGAAGTTCAAGAGCAGCTTTCAGAGTGTCTTCTGACATCCATTTTGGTCTTTTCTTCCTTTCCTGTCTTTTTAATGACCTTTTGCTTTCTTCACGTATGATGCCCGTGATGTCATCCCGCAGCTTGTCTTGTCTTCAGTCATTAGTGTTCAGTGAGTCAGATCTATTCTTGAGATGGTCTGTAAATTCAGATGGAATATACTCAAGGTTGTACTTTGGCTGGTTGTACACATGGTGGGGGATTAAAAAGGGAGACATCAGGCTGCTGTTCATAAGAATACCTAAAAATCTATGCCTTAAGTACAAAACACAGCCAATTTGGGAGCTATAGACATTTCTGGGAGCCTTATACGTTACCAGATTTGGTTGGTTCTTATTGATCTGGAGTCTGGGTGGATCTTGACAGAGAAGCCAGATTTTATTACAGGTAGCTGTGGATAGCAATGAATGATACCACCCAAAGTCTCAGAGATTCCAATTGTATTAGGTTAAATAAAAATAAGTAAACAAGCACCAAAAACCCTAAACCAAACCCATTGCTGTTGAGTTGACTCTGACTCATAGTGATCCTGTAGGACAGAGTAGAACTGCCTCATAGGGTTTCCAAGGAGTCGCTGGTGGATTTGACCTGCCAACCTTTTAGTTAGCAGCTAATTTTTAACAAATGTGCCACCAGGGCTCCACTGCTCTACCAGGGCTCCTAAAACAAGCACAACTTCCTTTCATTGAAAACATAATATTTTTGAAGCAATACCTATACCAAGCACTTTACATTTTCCAAATAAGCAAACCAAAGTTTAGAGGGATTAAAAATATTATTTACTCATCATCTGGTGCTAGTAAACAGCAAAGGTGGAATTGGAATACAAGTCTGTCTCATCCCAAAGCTTGTACATGTTCTATTATTTTCTCATTCTGACGTATAGCTTTTTTCCCTTCAGGGCAACATACTTCTTTGGATGTGTGTGACAAACTAGAAAATTCAAAGTAGGAAAGTCTTTCTCTAATAAGCATGCCAGGCATCAGTGACCCAGAAGGCCTCTTCAGATAGCTCCAAATAACTGAAGTCTATTCCCTACATCCATTAAAAAAAACAAAACAACAACAACAAAAAAAAACAGGTTTCATCAAGTCGTCGCAGACTCATGACGACCCCATGTGTGTGAAAGCAGAACTGTGTTTTGTAGGGCTTTCAATGGCTGAGTTTTTAGGAAGTAGATTGCCAGACCTTTCTCCCAAGGTGCCTCTCGGTGTACTGAACCTCCCACCTTTCGGTAGCAGCCGAGCGCATTAACCATTTGCACCCAGGACTCCTCTACATCCCTAGCCTTTTTTAGCCTCAGTGCAGGGTGCCGGTTGTTGTTCGGGATACAAAATTTCATCACATCGCTGGAGCTGTCCCTTTCCAAGGCCCCCAGAGGGCAGCCTGCAGCGAAGATTCCCCCTGAGCCCTCTAGTGGTCCACGCTGGAATCAGCGTTACTAGGAACATTCTCAAAGCCTGGCCAGTGTTGCCCAGGGAAGCAAGGCTGTGTGACACCACCTAGAGTCGCCCTCATAGCTTCCCATTAGGTGCTCCTGGGGCATGTCCAGTACACTGCCCCAACTCAAGATGATTTCTCAAACCTGCCAAGTGTGCACTCTTGGATGCTACAGGGTAGATTCTATCACTAAATTTCAGGAAGAAACAAATACAGGTATCTAGAGGAGGGGGCAGCAAGTACAAAATTTATTTTTGTATGTACCTCAAAATGAACAGGGTAGTTTTTAAAAATTGACCCCCAGAAGCAGCTCTGAATATCTTATACTTCCCCAAGGTAAATATTTAAATAACTCTAGTAACAATCTTAGGTTACAAGGGGATAGTATAAGTGCCTTCTGCGATCTTTATGGTTATATTTATAGGGTATATTTAAATAATATTGGCAAACCATACATTGTCAAATGCAGGAATACAATCAGTTTTTTTTCATGATTTTAATATAATCGTGATGACATATTACAGTAGTTTCCTTGTTATTAGTATAGCAACTCTAGGTTATTATTTTTTAATGTAAGTATATAAGTCTATTTAAATATACATATATTTTAACATATGTATTTCACATATCAAATATAGATAGCAAGTATATATCTATTTTACTGCTTCTACTGGAGTTTACTGACATTATTTTCTTATTGTATCTAAAATAGACTATTTTGGAAAAAATAGCTGCTGTTTTAAGAAAATTTCAAGAGAAAAGGCTATCAATGTGTTTTCATGAAAGAGATATAGATTGTTAATAAAATAGGAAATAATATTTTCATTAGGCATATTCTGTTAAAAGCCACCCTGCTATCCATCTAACTATTACAAACAAATCAAAGCAAATTTGATTTGTTGAGAAAATATTTACAGAGTTACTCAGTACTGTGTTAAATGCTATAGAAGATATAAATAGGACTATGACTTGATTCCTATCCTCAAAATTCAGGGGTAGAAATAAAGGCAAGTATTTAAATAACTCATAAAGAAGACAAATAAAAGTAGAATCCTATCATCTCAGCAAGACAAAAACAAACTAATAATCCCAGAAATAAAAAAGAGAGAAAAATTACAACTTAAATAGTGCTGGCAGTACTGCCCATCTTTCCTTTCAATGATTGCCTGGAGTGAGCATGACAGGAGAGACGTGAATCTGTGATTCCCTCGGTTTGTCTCTCTGTTCCACGTACCTCTCAATGCAAGCATGTTACTCAGCTGAGTGTGATTCTAATTTTTAAAGATATGCATATATGCATTTTTCATATAAAATGGACCCTAAAAGCAAGTCAACTACTTCATCTGGTGCTCAACCAAAGAAACAGGAATCTGTTCCAATGCTGGAGGAAAAACTGACTGTGTCCAGCCAACTCGTGATCTCCAGTGGAGTGCCTTTCGAAGGAATTTTCCAGGGTAATATTCATTATTCATGATTTTCTCATTCTTAATTTTAGACTCTAAGATGTGTAACTCTATTGTAAGATAAATAAGAATTGTAAGAATGTCATCATACTGGATTTTGGAGGATTAATTTGGCAATAATATTTTGGATGGACTGGAAGGATAAATTAGAGGCAGAGAAGCAATTAGGAAGCTATTATGTGTTGAACTGGAGAATATTTTGTTGTGTATATTTGTACCACAATTAAAAAAAATAAGCTATTACGGAAAAGAAGCCCGGGTGGCTCAGTGAATAAGAGCTCAGCCGCTAACCAAAAGGTCAAATCCACCAGCTGCTCCTTGTAAACTCAATGGGGCAGTTCTTCTCTGTCCTATAGGGTCGTTATGAGTCAAAACTGACTTGAGAGCAATGGCTTACGGGGTATTATGGAAAAATGAAAAAAAAAGCTATTATGACTGTAGAGGTGAATAAGAGGGTAATGATTATCTGCTAGGGTGGAGGCAAAATAAGTTAACCTTTTAAACTGACTAGGATGGATTAAAAATAGAGGTTTTACGTTTGGGTGATAATGAGGTTGGAGGCTCCTTTAATCAGAATTAGGGAAATCAGGAGAAGAACTGGTTTTGGTCAGGAAGATGAGTGTGATTTTAAGTGGACTGCAAGGTGACTGTGGGACATCCCAGTGGAGATGTTCAGCAGGTGGTTGGAACTGTAGGAAGAAGGTTAGGGTATATTCTGTTTAGGAATGGCAGTTGAAATCATAAGAGTAGAGAAGATGTCTTGTCTTATAGAAAGAAAAAAACAGTTAATTCCGACTCACGGTGACCTCATGTGTTTCAGAGTAGAACTGCCCTCCGTAAGGTTTTCTTGGGTGTGACCTTTTGTAAGCAGATTGCCAGGCCTTTCTTGAGAGGCTTCTGTGGGTGGATTCGAACTGCCAACCTTTCAGTTAGTAGCTGAGTGCTTAACTGTACCACCCAGAGTCTCCATATAGAAAGAAGAGAGAAGTCTAAGTGTAGGTTTTTGGGGATTACCTGCCTTTGGAAGGTGGAGGAAAAAAAGAAGCCTCCAAGGGAGCCAAAGATGGAACATTTGGAATCGATATTCAGGGCAAGGGAATTTTAAAAAGACAGAAATGTTGCTGAAAGTTCAAGAATTACATAGAAAATAATGAACTAATTTTGAAGGTACAAGGAAGAAAAGAACATAATAGGAGAATAAGAGAGGAGAAAAATTTAAAAGTAGGACAGGGATGAGATAATTTCAGGAAGAAGAGATAGCAAATGATTTTAAGTGTTGCTGAAATTTCAAGGAGGGATGGAAACTGAATTTGGAGAATTGGAAGTTCAAACCCAAAGCTATCAAAGATTTTTTTTTTGATTTATAAATTTGTGTGAGACTAATCAATGTATAAAAATAAGCTCATATTTAGTTATACAGTTAATTCTGTGTATATTCAAAATAGAAGTATAGGAAACCGGGGTTTTCTCAGAAATGACTATCAAAGTCATCATTTGTCATCTTCTACAAGAGTGTGGATCAAAGACAGATTGCAAG
The DNA here is from genome assembly GCF_000243295.1 of Trichechus manatus latirostris. Lineage (NCBI taxonomy): Eukaryota > Metazoa > Chordata > Mammalia > Sirenia > Trichechidae > Trichechus > Trichechus manatus. Next base: position 3,738,889 of record NW_004444059.1, read on the forward strand.
CCAAGAAATGAATTATAGTTGAAGTGTAGGCTTTGCTTTTGAGAAGTTTGTTAATAAGAGCAAGGAGAGAGAAGGGTATGGTTAAAAGGAATGAAAGACCTGGAAGATGCTCCGCCAGCCTGATGGTCTCATTGCAGCTTCTGGATCATTTTATAGTTAACCTCTTGTGTATTCTGTCAGCCTTTTTCTATGAAAATACTTTTTGAAATCACTTAACCCTTTCGTGCACAGCAGTACATATAATGACCATGAAATTTTTCAGCCTCTGGGATTTATTGGGAAACTGCTGTATTATTGACAGTATGTGTGGTTGCAAGGCAGGGGCCTTTATGACTGTTTGAAATGGAAGAACTGGGTGTGTGCCACAAATTACGGTTTTTACAGGGTATAGTATGAGGTGTCTGAATTTTTGGTAGGAAAAATATAAATTCTGAAATTTTTTGTTACACATATGTACCAATAGGCCCCAGTGGGGACTCTGGGGTATAATTAGTGGTACTTCATATGTTCCACTAAACACTTAGGGTAGGATCGTGGGAGTGGGCAAGGAAAAAAAAATACCATCTACCAAAAATTCAGACACACTCAATGATTCAGCATGCTTCCATTAATGAAAACACATGGTATCAACAAAAAATTTAAAGCAGAAAATAATTGGGTCACCAAAGGGTTAATGTGTCACAAATTTTGTTCATATCCAGTACTAAAAAAATGGGAAAATATCATTCAGCATTTGATAGCATGTGAAACTAGAAATACGAAGAAATTACATTTTAGAGCATAATCGGATTAGAGAATTCATGCAAAGGTTCAATCAATGAGGATGGTTTCTATAACTTTTAAATAACTTTAAGGTTATTAAAAAGTATCTTTAATGTTCGTTCCATCTGTGAAATACTGTGAGTCTCCATACTCTAGGCTCAGAAGTCTTTGAAATAGGGAGTGGGAGATGGGGACACTTATATGGCAGAGAGATTTCTTATTTCAGGCATGTGGGAGTAGGGTGATACTGGGATACCAATCCTTCCCTGAATGCCTGGGCTCTTTTCTGGGATATGACTTTTTCACCTGAGCAGTATTTTCCCTTAGGCATTTTCAGGCACTTAAAGCAGTTATGGATCATAGAGAATTAGCTATAGCATTTAGAGAATATTAGGTTTAATGAATAGGGAACATGACTACTACCCTTAAGAAAGCAAGATATTACAAAATGGTAGGAAAATGAGTTGGAAATCTTTGCCTCAAACTAATCAGCTAATGTGAGTGAAAACATTCTATTCTGAAAGGAGAAGTTACAAATGTAATAATAGTACCTGCCACATAACAGGATTCTAGATACATTTTCTTATTTAAAATTCATAACATCCACATCACATAGGATCTAAGATGGAGCAACTCTCTTCTTTCTCATAGACTTTTCTGGAAAATGTCTCATACTTTGGAAAAAAAACCCTGCTCATGGAAGCTTACGATGCAGACTTTACAGTGCTAAAACCAAGAAAGTTCTTGGCAAGCTAAGATGCGTTGGGCCACTGGCAGCCTCCATCTTGCCTAACACCATGATCTATTCTCAGTCTTGTCTTAGTTATCTAGTGCTGCTGTAACAGAAATACCACGAGTAGATGGCTTTAACATACACAAGTTTATTCTTTCACAGTTTAGGAGGCTAGAAGTCCGAATTCAGGGTGCCAGCTCCCAGGGAATGCTTTCTCTCTCTGTCAGTTCTAGTCTAAGGTTCTTAGCATCGGTCTTCCCCTGGTCTAGGAGCTTCTCAGCACAGGGACCCCATGTCCAAAGGATGCACTCCATCCTGGAGCTTGCTTCTTGGTAGCATGAGTTCCCTCTCCTTTTTGCTTGATTCTCTCTTTTATATCTCAAAAGAGATTGACTCAAAATACAACCTAATCCTGTAGATTGAGTCTTGCCCCAGTAACATAACTGCCTCTAATCCTGCCTCATTAATATCATAGAGGTTAGGATTTACAACACATAGGATAATCACATCAGATCACAAAATGGTGGACAACAACACAATACTGGAAATCATGGCGTAGCCAAGTTGACACACATTTTTGGGGAACTCAATTCAATCCATAATAGTCCTCATTTTACTCTGTTTTTCAACAGCATTTAGCATAGTTGATGACTTCCACCTTCTTGAAATTTTTGTTTCGTTTTTACCTGGTTTTGCGACACCATACTATCCAGATTTGTCTTCTGTTTTCTGAATTTATCTAGCTGTATTCTCCTCTGGACCTTTAAATGCTGACTTTTAAATAATGGCGTGCTTCAGAGCTCAGTCCTTTGCTCTCTTGGATTGGAGTAACTGAAGTAACTAGAGTAACTGGAACCAGGAGAAGTTAATGTCATAGTTTTCATAAGGGGCAATTTGAACTGTGTTTCGAAGGGAATGAGCATAGTTTATAGGCAAGAGGAAAGTCATTTATGTTTATTTTTATGTTGAATTCTACTTAATATCAGATAATTTAAATGGAAGCAGTTTTGCCCGTGATAAATTAAGTTCCCAGTTTTCTGGGTACTGGCAGTGGAAAAAGGAGCTTTGGTGGTGGAGTGGTTAAAGCACTCAGCTGCTAACCCACCAGCGATTATAACCCACCAGATGCTCCGTGAGAGAAAGATGTGGCAGTATGCTTCTGTAAAGATTTACAGCCTTGGAAACTTTATGGGGGCAATTCTACTCTGTCCTGCAGGGTTGCTATGAGTTGGAATCGACTCAATGGCAGTGGGTTTGGGGGCAGTGGAAAGAGGAAATGCGACTCAAAGTTGAAGCAGATAGAATTCATGGCAACATGGTCCTGAAAGTAGTCAGGTTATTATCCTAATTTAATTAATGGAAAATGAAGGGCAAAATCAATACTATAACTAAAACCGGAATTCTTGGTGGTTCCAGGTCTTCGATTAAGTCTCCATAGATTGAAATACAATAATGTGTGACCAAATTACAATTTTAAACAGTATTCAAATGGAAAATTGCTGGAAAGGACAGTAAAATAATAGCCACAAAAACAGAACTTCCCTTGGCGTTTTCAACCTAACTACCTCTGACTTGCTAAAAGAAACTATTCTTGTCTTTTTCAAAAAGAGCTCACATTTTCCAGCCAGCAACTACTAGGATTTTTGTATTGGTACAGTTGGGTTTTCATTTTGAAAACTGTTTTAAAGAAGAATGGATAGATGGATAACTACGTTTTTATTATCGAAACCCCAAAGCTGACACTGAGAAAACTCACAATGTAAAAATATCTTAATAAGTTGGTTAACTACCTTAGGGGTTTTAAATATACAACTAACAAGATTTAAGCCCAGTTTGTCTAGTTTGATTTATTTTGGGTGAATGTTGCAAAGGTTAGGCATTGGGATATTCAGTTTATACCAAACTACTCTGAGTAATGAAAATAATAGTGCTAATAATTGATAGCTATTTTCTTTTGAGCAACTGCTTACAATTGGATATTTATATCTGTGCTGTAATAAATTCGTGGGATGGTAACTCAGGTGCTTCAAGGGAAAGAGGAGTCAAGGAGTCCATGAAAAGTAACTGGGTTTGTTATATCCACGGTTCCCAGAGACAGGGTGGCACAGCACCGTGTCTCAGGGCCACACGGGGGGCTTCACCTGGGGACAAGGTGGTAATAAGCTGGAATTGTAGGAGAGGGCTTACGTACAGCAAGTAGGGTGGGGTTAGCTAGGTTTTCTGGGAATCAGGCATTTTGAATAATTCTGCAGCCTCAGGGCCCATAGGAACTGTCCCTGGTTGCTGGGTACCTAGCCCTAGGGTGATTAGGATGGGTGCATAGTGGCCCAGGAGTGTGAGAACCTGGTAAGAGGAGTGGCTGGAAAATGGACTTAATCAGCTGCTCAAGAAGGGAAATGGACTGGTCTTCGGTCAGGGCCTCAAAACTGAATCAAGACCAGCATTGTGAGAAAATGATATTGCAATCTGTTAAATCTTTTCTCCCTTACAATGAGTTGATGAGATGGTGTTATTATCCTTCACAGGAAGAAGCTGAAGTTCAGAGAGGTTTGACAATTTTTCCAAGGAAATTAGAAGCGTGCTCACACAGTCCTCTTAAACTTCCAAAGGGAAAGGAAACAATTAAGTACCAGATACTATGCCTGGACCTTTTGTGTTGCTATCTTGTTTAATCAAAAGTAGGAGTTAAGAAATAGATCTGCAATGTGAGCTTCGTGCTCAGCACTTTGGACTACGTACACATCAGTCCAAGCCTGAGTGGCATTTTAAATTGGAAAGATTTCCACTGTGTTATAATGACTTTTCCCCACTTTGGTGTTGCATTTTATATGTGATGTTTAAATCCTTGATCTTAGAGAGAGCTAAAAGTGTTGTTATTTCACGTCAACATTTCCCCCCCTTAATTAATGATCACGGAAGCATTTCTTCTTTGCAAACCATTTAATAACAGTTGGTCCTCACTTAAAAATACACCTGCTGAGATCAGGTCCTTGATCTGTATACATATGGCAAAGTCATATTGATAATCTTCCTTATTTCGGCACCTAGGCTCACAGCAAGTGTAGGACATTTTGAATATCTTGCTTAACATTGCTTCCATTAGCGATCTTAATCCATTTGTTGGTTAAACGTGAATAAGTGATTTTTGTTTCTTTCCGCACTCAAGCACATTGGTCAGATGAGTGTGTTGTTCTTGAGTGTACATAATAAGAAACACCCTGATGGCCAAGAAGACAAAACTCCGTATCAAAATGCCCTAAAACTGGCCAAATAAAACAGAAACAAAAGCTAGTCAAAAAAGAGAGAATTTGGATATTAAATTGCTCTTTGTTAGTGGTTTATTACAAAATCTGCTCTAACTCTTCTGTAATCAATTGTTAATACTTCATATAAGTAAGTCCAGTCAGTGTCCGGAGGTGAGATGAGAAGGCAGAGAGTTCAGGAGCTGTTTGAATGGACACGGGAAGTCTGGGGTGGAAAGGAGGAGTGTGTTGTCACAGTATAGGGAGAGCAACTAGGGTCACATAACAATGTATGTATAAGCTTTTGTATGAGAAACTGACTTGAATTGTAAACTTTCACTTAAAGTACAATTTAAAGAAAAAAGTCCAGTCAGGGGTGTGAGTGGGAGCTAAGAGTTGTGAGAGGAGGGGGTGAAGAGGAGAAAAGTGAAAGCAAATGTACTATACTGGAAGATTTATGTTATCTTGAATACTATTGATTTTTCTTACTCTATTCTTTTTAGTTCTTCTTTTAGTTTCCTAGGGATGCCATGACAAAATACCACAATTTGGGTGGCTTATAAAAACAGAAATGTATTGTCTCACAGTTCTGGAGGTTAGGAGTCTAAATTCAGGATTTTGGCAGTGCCATGTTCTCTCTGAAGGCTCTGTGGGAAGGTCCTTTCTTGTCTCTTCTGACTTCTGGTAGCCTCAAGCATTCTTTGGTTTGCAGATGCGTCTTCAGGTGGCCTTCGCCCCTTTCTATCTCTATGTGTCTCTTCTTCTCTTTTGTAGGATATCATCACTCGGATTGGATTAGAGCCACCCTACTCAGTATAAGCTCATGGTAACTGACAACATTCTTCAAAGACCCTATTTCAAACAAGGTCATATTCACAGGTACCAGGGAATAGGACTTCAACATAAATTTCTGGGGGACACGATTTAGTTCATAATAGTTCTTTATCAGGTAAGCAAGCTGTCTCTTCAGATTTTCATTTGCTTAAAGAAAGTAAATTAAAAAAATTAAAAAAAATTATCCCTCCAAGCCCCTCCTTCCCAATGGAAACATAGATATAAGATACAAAGAAAAGTTTTATTTTAGCCACTGCTCTTGCTTGTTGAGGAGATGGAGCTACAATAGAGTCTGGGCTGAAAGCCCTCAAACCAGAGCTTAATAAATTACACCTTAAAAACAGACCAAGCACTACTCTTCAGTATTGGTCTAGGTGTCTTAAGGAACGCCCCAAATGATTCTGTAGTCAGGAGCTTATCATTTTAGCCAAACACAAATAATACTGTAAAATATAACTGATTCGGAAACTCTAGTGGCCTAGTGGTTTAGAGCTATGGTTGCTAACCAAAAGGTCGGCAGTTCGAATCTACCAGGAGCTCCTTGGGAACTGTATGGGGCAGTTCTACTCTGTCTTGTAGGGTCGCTATGAGTCGGAATTGACTTGATGCCAACAGTTTTTTTTTTTTAATAACTGATTCAATTTAACAAATGTGTTGAGTGCTGAATATGGATCATGGTTGTTGTTAAGTAGAATATAAGACGGTCTAGTGTCAGAAAGGAGTCCTTAGATGGTACGAACAGTTAACGTGCTCAGTGGCTACCTAAAAAATTAGAAGTTCTAGTCCACCCAGAGGTGCCTCAGAAGAAAGGCCTAGTGATTTACTTTGGAAAAATCAGCCATCAAAAACCCTGTGGAGCACAGTTCTATTCTGCAACACGTAGGATTGTCATGAGTTTATTGATAAGGAAATCGGTTCCATATTAGGTTATAAACAAAATGTAGAATCACAGAGGAAAGAGAGGATATTTAATTCTATAAAAGGGATACCCTGCACTCTATGCTTTCTTTGGTTTGTGTGGGAAAGAAAGGACTTGGAAAAGTACTTTGAAAAGTATGTTGGAGTATTGGGTTTATCCTGGGGTTTCACCAGTTGATTCCATCACTGGTTAGGGAGAATGAATGAAAAATCTCCCTGTCTCTTACTCCCCAGTGTATTGTTAAGTGTCCTCCAGTTATCAGGAACTCCCAAACTGGTCTAGGAGCCTTCATGCACTTCCTGAGTATTTCCTCCAACTTGATGTCTCTAAGTCTCTTGAGAGAGGGACGATGTATATTATCCACCTTTTACTTCCAGCGCCTACCAAGTGCTTGGCACATTGTAGCCTCCAAATAAATCTTGGTTAACTGAAATAAGATGAAGAAAGAAGGATATGTGCTGCTCTGATCCCACCTAAACAACTTTATCTCTCCTCTCTTGTCTTAGTCCCTTCTTGCTGATTGTGGGTATTAAAGAATATGCTTCCTTAATAAATTTTGAAACTGTGCCTCAGCCATGTTAAAGCATTTCTTTTTTTCTTTCCATTTGAAAAAAAGGATGGAAAAGTCAAGACATCCAGCTTTATTCCTTTCCTACCCCTCACCCTCTTTTTCAGATTCCTTCTTTGGTTCCAAGGCAACTTCAGTTAAGACATTGTTATTGTCGGGTGCCATGGAGTCGGTTCTGACTCATAGCAACCCTACGTGACTGAAAAGAACTGCCAGAAAGAGTTTTCTTGGCTGTAATTGTTGTAGAAGCAGGTTGTCAGGTCTTTCTCCTGAGGAACTACTGAGTGAGTTTGAACTGCCAACCTTTTTAGCAGCCGAGCGCTTAACCACTGTGCCACCAAAACCCAAAAAACCTGGTGCTGTCTAGTCGATTCCAACGCATAGCAACCGTACAGAACACAGTAGAACTGTCCCAAAGGGTTTCTAAGGAACGGCTGGTGAATTTGAACTCCAACCTTTTGGTTAGCAGCCTGAGCTCTTAACCACTGCTCCTTAATTAAGGCATTAACCTTGCGTTTTTCTTTATTCACAATGTATTCAGGCATAAATGACCTGGACTCTGAATATCTGTTAGTCCTATGGGGTAATAATGTCCTTTGCTGTTTCATGGAAATTCTAGACTAAAGCATTTTAAAATAATATATCATTAAAAGGAATTAGAGTTGGTGGCTAAGAAATTCAATTACACTTCATTCGTAAGGAATGGAATCAAAGCATTTCACTAATTATGATACTTTCGTCCACAAGATGGCAGTGGAGTTCTTCCAATTGTTTTGAGTCGCACAACCCGGTTTTTTTTTTTTTAAGTCCTGCCCCCCTCCCATTTCTCTGCATATGAAAGTGACATATAAGAAAGTGCAAGACTATCACTTCATAAAAGGATAGATTTACTGTCTGATTTTAGAGAGGCCCATAGCAAGGGAAGAAAGATTAGCGAATAGAAATGAGAAATGATTTTTTCCATTATTTTTTCTTGAATGATTGTTTATCAAAAGAAATGAAAATTGTTAAGCATGATGTAGTCTAAATATGAACTAACAATTATTTTTTAAAGCAGTAGGATTGGGATTTTAGTATACTTCAGTACTACTTGTAGTTTGAGTATTTGAAAATAAGTGAGTTATCTGATTCACTGAATATTTTTAGGAGTCTTTTGTGATAGTTTCCATAACTCTCACACAGGTCTCAAATCTATTTCTTTATGCTAGTACAGCAATGCCAGCTTTAGCTCTGCCTACCCAAGAATAAAGTCTTCAGAATGGTCAATTCTGTTAAAAAGATATTCAATTTGTTTAGCCCCATGTAGAAAAACTTCTTAGATATAGGACTGAATTTTAGACTACGTATCTTGGTTTAATTGCACCCTCAGGATTGCTCTAAATTTATTTTTAGTTCTATTTTTTTAGAAGACTTCAAAAAATCTACAAATATATTTGCAGTTGAGTTAGTTTATGATAATTGTTTTGAGCACCTTTCATGTGCAAAGCAGAATTTCAATTGGATTTTCCCAGGGGAAAAAAAAAATTCACTGTTACTTTCTTAAGATCCGTGAAGATGAAAAAAATTATTATCACTTAAAATATGTTCAGAAGGCTTAGACTGAAACTATTTGGGGAGTGAATTATTTTTGAGATTTACTTTGATAATACAGGGTCCATTTCATGAAAGCTACATATTGACCTAAAATACTAAGGATTTAAATTAATGCCTTAATATAATCTCCTTGTTAGAATGAGAAATTTATTAAATAAAACAGTCCAAGCTTCAAGAGAAAACAGATGAATTAGTATGTGCAAGTCCTAATTACGTCTAATTACAATGAGTTTGTAATGCGTTTACATTCATAAAATCTATTGAAGTTATCAATGTCTGAGACAACAGTTTGTGTTTATGAACTACACATTTGTAAGGAGTTAACATACTAATTAGAAAACTCTTGCAGAAGAGAAGGCAGGTTGTGGTTCACTTTCTCTCTTTACCCCTTTTTGGATCTCAGTGGTGAGTGGGTGGGAAAGCCATAGTTAAGTTTAAAATCACTGAATGCACATTAGCGAATCTGTTCATGCATTTAGTTGTTGCTGAAAGCCAAACTAAACCCACTGCTGTCGAGTCGATTCCAACTCATAGCGACCCTATTGGGTTTCCGAGGCTATACATTTCTACAAAGCAGACTACCACATCTTTCTCCAGTGGAGCTGCTGTGGTTTTCAGGCACTCACCTTTCGGTTAGCAGTCGATCGCTTTAACCACTGCACCACCAAGGCTCCCCCTTAGTTGTTGCTAGAAGTACTTAAAGCCACTTGTACTGTTATTACTGCAAATAATAAGCCTGTTGTGTTTGTTTAATTCATACAACAATGCTATGAATTAGGTACCATTATTTTCCTTTCAGAGATGAAGACACTGAGGCTCAGAGAAACTAGATAATTTACCAAGGATTAGGCAGCTGGTGAGTGGAGGCTGGGTCTGAATGGAAGTCCCTCTGACTGTAAAGCCTGTGCTTTTAGCTACTAAACTATATTGTGTATTAGCCGCCCTTCCATGTAATGTTTAGTGAAGTCCACCATTTAATATGAAATATTAAGTTCTTTATGTGTAAGAAATACCTTTGGCTTTCTAATTTTACTGTCTACTTAGGGCACAATAGAGGCTTCTGCAAAGGAGGTTGGTCAAGTTATCATGACACAGGCAGGAAGCCAGAGCATCTCAAGGAGGTTAGTTTTTTCACAGGCTAGCCTTACAACTAGGTCTACTGGCGTGAAATGGAAGGTAACGCTTCCTCTTTCTCACCCTAACCTTCCTGTGTCTCACTTTGTCAGTTTACAAAGTACAAGCTAACCTAAGCTCTACTGGGTGAACCCTGATTGTGTTAATCTTAAAAGTGCTTAAAACCCACCACAGTTATTACTTCCCAACAGATTTAGTCAAAAGACATTTCTATTCCAAAATACTGTTACACTTAAAAAAAAAAAAAAAGAATGAGATTTCAACTCTCATGTTAGAGAATGACTTGAGAGGGACACTTTTTTTTTAAATTGTACTTCACGTGAAGGTTTACAGAACAAACAGTTTCTCATTAAACAGTCAGTACACATATCGTTTTATGGCATTGGTTAACAACCCCACAGCATGTCAACCCTCTCCGTTCTTGACCTTTTTTTTTTGGTGAAAATATACATAGCCAAAGATACACCATCCGTTTCAAAAATTTCTACATGTGCAGTTCAGTGACATTGACTACGTTCTTCCAGGTGTACTGCTGTTCTCACTTCAGATGAAGGTTTACAGAACAAAATAGTTTCTCATTAAACAGTACACATGTTACCCTATGACAATGGTTAACAACCCCACTGCATGTCAACACTGTCCTTACTCAACCTTGGGTTCCCTATCACCAGCTTTCCTGTCCCCTTCTGCCTTCAAGTCCTTGTCCCTGGACTGCTGTTCCTCATTAGTCCTTTTTTGTTATATGGGGCTGTCCAATTCCCGGCTGAATGGTGAACCTCGGAAGTGACTTCACCACTGAGCTAGAAGGGTGTCTGGGGGCCATACTCTCGGGGTTTCTCCAGTCTCTTTCAGGACAGTAAATCTGGTCTTTTTTGTGTGTGTGTTAGAATTTTTTCTACATCCTTCTCCAGCTCTGTCCAGAAACCTCTGTTGTGATCCTGGTCAGAGCAGGGAGTGGTGGTAGCTGGACACCATCTAGCTGTACTGGATTCAGTCTGGTGGAGGCCTTGGTAGCTGTGGTCCATTAGTCCTTTGGACTAATCTTTTCCTTGTATCCTGTTCTCTTCATTCTCCCTTGCTCCCAAAGGGGTGAGACTAGTGGAGTATCTTAGATGGCTGCTCACAGTCTTTTAAGACCCCAGACACTACTCACCAAGGTAGAATGTAGAACATTGTCTTTATAAACTGTGTCATGCCAATTGAGCTAGAGATTCCCCGAGACCATGGGGAGAGGGACACTTTGGTTAGGAAATTCACAATTGCAATTAAATGAGTGATGGTATATTTTGTTGGATTAATGTTTGTCTTCTCTGTAAACTAAAAGTGCAATGGAAGGATTTTTTGTGTCATGTATTAGGGAAGATTTTCCATACATTATATTGCTAATACCTAAAAAATATTAAAGGAAATATAGCTGTGACTATCTTAAAAACGTGGATAGGTGGTCATCTGTGTGCCAGGAGTTTGGGGAAAGTGAAGTCTTCATAAAGAAATCAAAGTCTTAATGTTTATCTGAACCCTAAATTAACCCTAACCTTAAGGGTTTTTGTCTCCTTGAACGGTGCCAGAAAGATCAACGGGGCCATGCATAGCATTGTACAAAGCACCCTGAGAGATATGAAGCAGAGAAACAGAGCAATACACAGACCTGACGATGGAAGGTTTTGTGAATGGAATCATCGATTGACTGATTCATTTACTTCCTTCAGTAAGTCATTCATCCATCTGTCCAGTCACCATTGGATGGTTACTTAGTACTTTTATTACATTCCATTCAATATTAATTGACCTGTGTTACAGGCACTATGAGGTACTGAAAGCCTTAACTTACACACAAAAGTAAATAATCAATTCAAAGTGTTTGCCTATTATGGAACTGCTGATTCAAGCGTTTTTGGGCTGCAATCCTTATTTTTTATTGTTAGCTTGTTTGAGCAAGGGATAATCTATTGATAAATCAGTTGATAAAGAGTTGGTGAAATTTAGGTATCTGGCTGACTGAATTGATCTAATTGTTTGGTTTTTAAAGGTTTGGTGTTTATCTTTTAGCCATGTGGTTGTTGTTAAGTGCAAAGTAGAGTCAGTTCCAACTCTTAGCCATCCTATGTACAACAGAACGAAACACTACTCGGTCCTGTGCCATCCTCACAGTTGTTGCTGTCTTTGAGCCACTGTGTCAATCCATCCTGTTGAGGGTCTTCATCTTTTTCGCTGACCCTGTACGTTACCAAGCATGAGGTCCTTCTCTGGGGACTGATCCCTCTTGATAACATGGCTAATGTACGTGAGACAAAGTCTAGCCATCCTCTCTTCTAAGGAGCATTCTGGTTGTACTTCTTCCAAGATAGACTTGTTCATTCTTCTGGCAGTTCATGGTATATTCAGTATTCTTTGCCAACACCATAATTCAAAGACATCAATTCTTCTTTGATATTCCTTATTCATTGTCCAGCTTTCACCTGCGTATGAGGCAATTGAAAATACCATGGCTTGGGTCAGGCGCACCTTAGTCCTCAAAGTGACATCTTTGCTTTAAAGAGGTATTTTCAGCAGATTTCCCCACTGCAATATGTCATTTGATTGCTTGACTGCTACTTCCATAGGTGTTGATTGTGGATCCAAGTAAAATGTCATTCACATATTGAGGAAACAATGACTCTCACATCCACATAGTAGTCTGGTAGAAGTGATAGTAGTAATAACAGTAATAATGTTAATTATAATTGTAATAGTAAATTCTATTTCATTGGTGGGAAGCAAAGTTCATATGATAGTACTTTAAATATTCTATTGATAATCTGACTTAACAACTTTTGTAGAAACACAGTAAACAAATGTGTTATCTTGGGCAAACCACTATCTTTTCCGTCCTTCATTTCCCTCCTATGTAAGACAAAGAAGCTGCATTAGATGATCTGTAAGTTCAAGATCAAATAAAGTTTTATAACTTTAGGATTTGGTTTTCCTCCTGGCCTTAAGAATTTGAAAAATTCTATTTTAAAATTTTCCTGCTAGGTAATGCCTAGTTACAGAGTAGACAATATAGTTGAATGAATAAAAGGTTTATAAAGGAGTAGACCAATATCAACTTTACATTTACTCATTACCAATTAATTGAGTAACAGCTATGTGCCAGATACTGTTCTATGTGTTCTGGAGACCTAGCAGTAAATTAGGACTATGGTCCCTTCCTTCATGTAGTTTACAATCTAGTGGGGAAGGATGTAAAATGGTAATAATGTCTAATATTAATAAACTATTAATAATTTCATCTCACATACTTTGGACATGTTATCAGGAAGAACCAGTCCCTGGAGAAGGACATCAGGCTTGGTAAAGTAGAGGGTCAGTGAAAAAGAGGAAGACACTCAACGAGACAGATTGACATAGTGCTGCAACAATGGGCTCAAGCATAACAACAATTGTGAGGATGGCGCAGGACCAGGCAGTGTTTCGTTCTGTTGTACATAGAGTCGCTATGAGAGGGAACCAACTCGATGGCACCTAACAACAACAACAGCAAGAAGTGTTGTTCAGGGTAACTGGAGAGACTGGGGTGGGCGAGGGTGTGTATGGGCAGGATGGTCGGGGAAGGCAACTCTGCCATATGAGGACTGAAGGTAAGAATATTGCAGGTATCGGGAAAAAATAAAGGTCTTATAGTCAGATGTAGGTTGTGATTATCAAGGGACACAGTGGTAGACAGGTAGTGAGTGAGGAACTGGTCTGAAATGAGGCTGGAGTTAGGCAGTGTCAAGATGGCGTTGGGTCTTCAAGGACTCGTATTTTATTCAATTTGCAATGAGAACATGAGTAAGTTTTTAAATACGTAATTCTCCTGTCACATAAATCTATATTCTGAGATTGTGGATGTTAGTCTAAAAATTCTTTTGCCATCCCTTGTGTTCATAGTGATATCCTGTTAGCGTCTTTTAAACTCATTTCTGAAATTACTTTATTAAAGTGGGAATGGTTATCCCTGTTCATGAATTGAGGACTGCAGTTTCCAAAGGTCACTTTGAGAAACAAAAAGCAAATACAATAAACTCCAAGAGGAGATGAAAAATATGTTTGCAGTCTGTTTTTAGAAAATTCGGTATTTGCAAATCCTTTTTATTCAGTGAGATTTCTGGAACACTAGGAGCCAAATCCCTATTTTATAATAAAGAGTTACAGATTTGTGATTTTTCTCTTATAGGCTTGATATTATGAATTAAGGAAGAATACATATTGACTCATAACAGATGGGTAGATTTTACTTTACACTGGAGTAAAGAAGCATTATAAACAGAACTTCATACAGCAACAGAGAAGGAAAGCTCTGAACTGAAGTGCACTGATATTCTTTTATAAGAGCTTTGCTATATAATATGGAATGCCAGTAACTTTTGGAAGATAATTGGAAAGTTAATTCATGTCTGCTATTAAAGTGAACTTTCTCCATTCTGGGGGAAAACTTGTGTATGATAGCTAACATCTAGCCTGGTATAAATTCCCCGCCCCCACAAAAAAATGAAAAGATGAATTATTGCATAAAATGGTAAAATACTGGTTTGAACCAAAGAAAAGTAAAACTAAGGTAGTAAGTACTTTGCCATGTAAGTGTGTGTCTTTGGGAATCTTAATGTCTTCGAGCTTCTGTTTCTCTCACCTATGAAATGAAACTGAACCAAATGACTTCTAAGAAGTCTTATAGTCCCCAAATTTCTGTGATTCTATGTGACCAACACTGACAGGCACTATTGATTTGCTAATTAACAGATTTGTTAATTATGTAAATGATAAGGAGAGTAGAGGGGAGAGAGTATTTATTTTATAACTTTATGATGAATTGTTGAATCTAGGATGGTGGGAAGGGAACAGAATAAGCAAATTTTAAAATACAAGGCTGTTTCAGAGTTGATTTGGTGAGAAATAAGACTTTGTTTTTGTAAATAACAAGAAGGCCTCTTGAAATGTGCAGTTCTTTCTCTGAATTAAGTGGAATTGGATTCTATAAACATTCCCTGTTATTGGTCATTTCAAAGCAATTTCTGGAAAGAAAACTCTGTAGATGTTATTGTATTCTGTATGTGTTTTCACACTCTTATGACCTGAAGTTCTGAGGTTAGGTTTGTGAATTAGTCATGGTATTATGTCATTGCTCTGTTTCTTGGCTTTCGTCTGCTTGTGAAGGTCTTAATAATCCAAAGGCATATCGGAAAATAAAAGAGTAGTTCAAAATGAGAATGGAATGAGAACTCAATCTAGTGACAATATCTTTTCTTCGGTTTGGGTTTGTATCTAAGATATTTATGTCCGTTATATATATCCATTGCTGTGGAGTCGATTCCAAGTCATAGCTACCTTATAGGACACAGTAGAACTGCCCCATAGGGTTTGCAAGGAGCAGCTGATGGATTTGAACCTTTTGGTTAGCACCGCTTAACCACTATGCCGCTTATATGTTATTGTTGTTAGGTGCTATCTAGTTAGTTCCCACTCATAGCGACCCTGTGTACAATAGAACAAAACACTGCCGGGTCCTGCGCCATCCTCACAATCATTGTTATGAGCCCATTGTTGCAGCCATTGTGTCAATGCATCTCATTGGCGATCTTCCTCTTTTTTGCTGACCCTCCACTTTACCAGCACGATATCCTTCTCCAGGAACTGATGCCTCCTGATAACATGTCCAAAGTATGTGAGACATAGTCTCGCCATCCTTGCTTCTAAGGAGCATTCTGGTTGTACTTCTTCCAAGACAGATTTGTTTGTTCTTTTGGCAGTCCATGGTATATTCGGTATTCTTCACCAGCACCACAATTCAAAGACGCCAGTTCTTCGAGCTTCCCTTATTCATCATCTAGCTTTCACATGCATATGAAGAGATTGAAAACACCATGGCTTGGCCACGTTTATAGGAAGCTTGAATATTGCAGCTCAAGTTGATTTTACGTATGGGGGACATTTATCTAAAACTTACTTGGAGGTGGCAAATGTACAGAATAAATACCAAGTGATTTAGTTGCTGTAAGTTTACCATGGATTGGTAAACTTAATTTTACTAAAGCAAATTAAATTTTATTATCCCCATTAAGTAAAATTTAGAACTTCAGAATTTAAAATTCAGAGGATTTGGTGTTTTTCAGTACATTCTTTTTTTATTTTTTTCCATTCTATTTTTTTAAAAATGTGCTTTAGATGATGTTTTACAGAGCAAATTAGTTTCTCATTAAACAATTAATATACATATTGTTTCATGACATTGATTGCCAACCCCACATTGTGTCTACACTCTCCCTTTCTTGACCTTGGGTTCCCCATTACCAGCTTTCCTGTCCTCTCCTGCCTTCTTGTCCCTGCCCCTGGATTGGTGTGCCTATTTAATCTCATTTTGTTTTATGGGCCCGTCTAATCTTTGGCTGAAGGGTGAACCTCAGGAATGAATTCAGCGCTGAGTTAAAAGGGTATCCAGGGGCCATATCCTCAGGATTTCTGAAGTCTCTGTCAGACCAGTAAGTCTGGTCTTTTTTGTTTGTATGTGAGTTAGAAATTTTGTTCTACATTTTTCTCCAGCTCTGTCTGGGACTCTCTATCATGATCCCTGTCAGAGCAGTCAGTGGTGGTAGCCAGGCACCATCTAGTTGTGCTGGACTCAGTCTGGTGGAGGCTGTGGTAGTTGTGGTCCATTAGTCCTTTGGACTAATCTTTCCCTTGCGTCTTTGGTTTTCTTCATTGCTCCAGAAGGGGTGGGACAAGTGGAATATCTTCGATGGCCACTCACAAGCTTTTAAGACCCCAGACGCTATTCACCAAAGTAGGATGTAGAACATTTTCTTTATAAACTATGCTATGTCAGTTGAGCTAGGTATCCCCCAAGACCATGGACCCTAGCCCTCAGCCCAGTAATTTGTTTCCTGAGGGAGTTTGGATGGGAGGTTGTGCTGGCTTCCCCAGTACTGTGTACTGTCTTCCCCTTCACCAAAGTTACCACTTATCTATTGCCTATTTAGTGTTTTTCCTTCCTCATCCCTCCACTCCCTTGTGACCATCAAAGATTGTTTTTTTGTGTGTGTGTAAACCTTTTCAAAAATTTTTATAATGGTAGTCTCATACAATACTTGTCTTTTTGTAATTGACTTACTTCACTCAGCATAATGCCCTCCATTCATGGATATTCATCCATGTTGTGAGATGTTTCACAGATTCATCATTGTTCTTTATTGTGGCCTAGTATTCCATTGTGTGTATGTATCATTGTTCATCCATTCGTCTGTTGATGGACACTTAGGTTGTTTCCATTTTTTTGCCATTGTGAATAATGCTGCAATGAACGTGGGTGTGCATATTTCTATTCTTGTGACAGCTCTTATTTCTCTAAGGTATATTCCTAGGAGTGGAATTGGTGGATTGTATGGTATTTCTATTTCTAGCTTTTTAAGGAAGTGCCATGTTGTTTTCCAAAATGGTTGTACCATTTAACATTCTCACATGCAGATTTTAGAGATTAGACCTTTGTCAGATTTGTCATAGCAAAAATTTTTTTCCAGTCTGTAGGTTCTCTTTTTACTCTTGTGGTGAATTCTTTGATGAGCGTAAGTGTTTAATTTTTAGAAGATTCCATTCATCTTGCTTATCTTCTGGTGTTTGTGTATTGTTAGTTATGGTTTGTAAACTGTTTATGCCATGTGTTAAGGCCTCTAGTGTTGACCCTATTTTTTTTTCTATGATCTTTATAATTTTTGGTTTTGTATTTAGGTCTTTGATCCATTTTGAGTTAGTTTTTGTGTATGGTGTGAAGTATGGATCCTATTTCATCTTTTTGCAGATGGACATCTGCAACCAGCACCACTGGTTAAAAAGACTGTCTTTTCCCCATTTAATGGACTTTGGGCCTTTGTCAAAGATCAGGTTACAGTAGGTGGATGAATTTACATCTAGGTTTTCAATACTGTGCCATTGGTCAGTGTGTCTGTCATTTTACCAGTACCAGGTGTTTTGACTACCATAGCTGTACAGTAGGTTCTGAGGTCGGGTAGTGGGAGTACTCCTACTTTATTCTTCTGCTTCAGTAGTAGTAGTTTACTTATCCGGGGCCTCTTCCCTTTTCATATACAGTTAATGATTAGTTTTTCCATCTACTTAAAGAATGCTGTTGGTATTTCGATGGGGATTGCATTGTATTTGTAGATTGGTTTGGGTAGAATTGACATTTTCACAATGCTGAATCTACTTATCCATGAGTATGGTATGTTTTCCATTTATGTAGGTCTCATTTGATTTCTTGCAGTAGTGTTTTGTAGTTTTCTTTGTATAAGTCTTTTATGTCCCTGATTAGATTTATTCTTAAGTATTTTATTTTTTTAAGGGCTATTATGAATGGTATTGCTTTCCTTATTTCCTTTTCATAGTTCTCTTTATTGGTGTATAGGAATCCAACTGATTTTTGTATGTGTATCTTATATCCTGCTACTCTGCTGAATCTTTCTATTAGTTCCAGTGGTTTTCTCATTGAGTCTTTTGGGTTCTTTTTGTATAGTATCATACCATCCGCAAACAGGGACAGTTTTACTTTTTCATTACCAGTTTGGGGACCCTTTATTTCTTTTTCTTGCCTTATTGCTCTAGCGAGGACTTGCAGCAGAATGTTAACTAGGAGTGTGATAAAGGGCATCCTTATCTTGTTCATGTTCTCAAGGAGAATTTTTTCAGCATCTCTCTGTTAAGAATGATGTCAGCTGTTGGTTTTGTTTAGATGCCCTTTATTATTTTGAGGAATTTCCCTTCTATACCTATTTTATTGAGAGTTTTTTTAATAGGAATGGGTGTTGAACTTTATCAAATGCCTTTTCTGCATCATCGATTGAGATGATCATGTGATTCTTTTGTTTTATTTGTGTGGTGTATTATGTTGATTGATTTTCTAATGTCGAACCATCCTTGCATACCTGGTATGAATCCCACTTGGTCATGGTGTATTATTTTTTTGATACGATGCTGAATTCTATTGGCTAGAATTTTGTTGCAAATTTTTGCATCTACATTCATGAGAGATATTGGTCTGTAATTTTCTTTTTTTGTGGTGTCTTTGCCTGGTTTTGGTATCAGGGTTGTGCTGGCTTCATAGAATGAATTTGGAAGTATCCCTTTCTTTTCTATGTTGTGAAATAGTTTGAGTAGTACTGGTGCAAGCTCTTCTCTGAATGTTTGGTAGAATTCTCCATTGAAGCCATCTGGGCCAGGACTTTTTTTTGTAGGGAGTTTTTTTTATTACCTCTTTTAATCTCTTCTCTTGCTATGGATCTGTTCAGATTTTTGACCTCAGTTTGTGTTAGTTTAGGTAGGTAATGTGTTTCTAGAAATTTGTCCATTTCCTCTAGATTTTCAAATTTGTTGGAGTATATTTTTTCATATTACTCTGTTATGATCCTTTTTATTTGAATTGCATCTGTTGTAATGTCCCTCATTTCTTTTCTTATTTATTTGCATCCTCTCCTGTTTTTCTTTTGTCACTTTGACCAATGGTTTGTTGATTTTGTTGATCCTTTAAAAAAAAAACAACTTTTGGTTTTGTTGATTCTTTCTATTGTTTTTCAATTCTCTATTTCGTTTACTTCTGCTCTGATCTTTATTATTTCCTTTCTTCTGGTGGCTGTGGGCTTCTTCTGCTGTTGTCTATTTGTTCAAGTTGTGTAGCTAATGTTTTGATTCTGTCCCTTTATTCTTTTTTGATGTGTGCATGTATTGCTATAAATTGACCTATGAGCACTGCCTTTGCTGTGTGCCAAAGATTTTGGTGTGATGTGTTTTCATTCTAGGAATTTTTTTATTCCAACTTTAATTTCTTCTGTTACCCAGTGTTGTTTAAGCAAGGTGTTATTCAATCTCCACGTATTTGACTTTCTTCCTTGTTCTTTCTGTTATTAATTTCTACTTTTATGGCACTGCAATCAGAGAAGATGCTTTGTATTATTTCATTGTTCTGGATTTTGTTGAGATTGCTTTGTGGCCTAAGATGTGGCCTATTCTGGAGAACATTCTACGTGTGTTGGAAAAGAATGTACACTTTGCTGCTGTTGGGTGGCATATTCTATATACATCTATGAGGTCAAGTTGGTTGATTGTGGCCTTTAGATCTTCTGTATCTTTGTTGAGTTTCTTTCTAGATGTTCTGTTCTTTACTGAGAATGGTGCGTTGAAGTCTCCTACTACTATTGTGGAACTGTCGATTTCTCTTTTCAGTGCTGTTAAAGTTTGTTTTATGTATTTTGGAGCCCTGTCATTGGGTGCATAGATATTTATTATGGTTATTTCCTCATGGTGGATTGTCCCTTTAATCATGATATAAAGGCCTTCCTTGTCTTTTATGGTGGATTTTGTTTTAAAGTCTTTTTTGTCTGAGATTAATATTAACCACTCTTGCTCTTTTTCGGTTGTCGTTTGCTTGATACATTTTTTCCATCCTTTATTGTTTAATATATTTATGTCTTTGTGTCTAATGTGTGTCTCTTGTATACAGCATATTGATGGTTGCTGTTTTTTTTTAAATTGTTTTTTATTGTACTTTAGATGAAGATTTATAGAACAAATAATTTCTTATTAAACAGTCGGTACAGATTGTTTTATGACATTGGTTAACAACCCCACGACATGTCTACACTCTCCCTTCTCGACCTTGGTTCCATGTTACTAGCTTTCCTGTCCCCTCCTGCCTTCTAGTCCTTGTCCCTGGACTGTTGTGCCCCATTAGTCTCATTTTGTTTTATAGGGCTGTCTTATCTTTGGCTGAATGGTGAACCTTGGGAATGACTTCATTACTGAGCTAAAAGAGTGTCCAGGGTTTCTCCAGTCCCTGTAAGGCCAGCAAGTCTGGTCTTTTTATGTGAGGTAGAATTTTTTTCTACAGTTTCCTCCAGCTCTGTCTGAGACCCTCTATTGTGATCCCTTTCAGAGCAGTCAGTGGTGGTAGCTGGGCACCATCTAGTTGTACTGAACTCAGTATAGTGGAGGCTGTGGTAGTTGTGGTCCATTAGTCCCTTGGACTAATCTTTCCGTTGTATCTTGTTTTCTTCATTCTTCATTGCTCCCGAAGGGGTGAGACTAGTGGAGTATCTTAGATGGCTGCTCACAAGCTTTTAGGACCCCAGACTCTACTCACCAAGGTAGAATGTAGAACATTTTCTTTGTAAACCACGTTATGCCAACTGAGCTAGATGTTCCCCAAGAGCATGGTCTCCACAGTCCTCAGCCCGGTAATTCGGTCCCTCAGGGAGTTTGGATGTGTCTGTGGAGCTTCCATGACCTTTTCTTGTACAAGTTGTGCTGGCTTCCCCAGTATTGTGTACTATCTTACTCTTCACCAAAGTTACAACTTATCTATTGTCTATTTAGTATTTCCCCCCTATCCCTCATAACCATCAAAGATTTTTTTTTTTTGTTTGTAAACCTTTTCTTGAGTTTTTACAGTAGTGGTCTCATACAATGTTTGTCCTTTTAGGATTGACTTATTTCACTCAGCATAATGTCCTTCAGTTTCATCCATGTTATAGAGATTTTTCACAGATTCATCACTGTTCTTTATTGTTGCATAGTACTCCATTGTGTGTACGTAGCATAGGTTGTTTATGCATTCATCTGTTGATGGGCATCTAGGTTGTTTCCATCTTTTTGCTATCGTGAATAATACTGCAATGAACATGCGTGTGCATATGTCTATCCATGTGATGGCTCTTATTTCTCTAGGATATAATACTAGTAGTGGAATTGCTGGATCATATGGTATTTCTATTTCTAGCTTTCTAAGGAAGCACCATATCATTTTCCAAAATGGTTGTTCATTCCCACCAGCTGTGCATAAGAGTTCCAATCTCCCCACAGCCTCTCCCAACATTTGTTATTTTCTGGTTTTTTGATTCATGCCAGTAATGCCTGGGTGAGAAGATCTCTGATTCTGGTTTTGATTTGCATTTCTCTAATGGCTAGTGATTGTGAGCGTTTCCTCATGTGTCTGTTGGCTGCTTGAATGTCTTCTTTGGTGAAGTGTCTGTTCATTTCCTTTGCCTATTTTTTAACTGGATTATTTGTCTTTTTGTTGTCGAGGTGTTGGATTTTCTTGTAGATTTTAGAGATTATAGACCTTTGTCTGACTTGTAATGTCCAAAGATTTTTTTCCCAGTCTGTAGGTTATCTTTTTACTCTTTTGATGAAGTCTTTTGATAAGCGTAAGTGTTTAATTTTTAGAAGAGTCCAGTTATCTAGCTTATCTTTTGGAGTTTGTTTGTTGTTGGTTATGGATTGTATCCTGTTAATGCCGTGCATTACGGCCTCTAGCATTGACCTGTATTTTTTCTTTTATGAACTTTATAGTTTATAGCTTTATGTTTAGGTCTTTGATCCATTTTGAATTAGTTTTTGTACATGGTGTGAGGTATGGGTGCTGTTTCATTTTTTTGCAGATGGACATCCGGTTTTGACAGCACCATTTGTTAAAAAGATTGTTCCCCATTTGATGGACATTGGGCCTTTGTCGAAGATCAGGTGACCGTAGGTGGATGAATTTACAACTGGGTTCTCAATTCTGTTCCATTTGTCAATGTGTCTGTCATTGTACCAATACCAGGCTGTTTTGACTACTGTAGCTGCATAGTAAGTTCTGAGGTCAGGTAGTGTGAGTCCTCCTACTTTATTCTTCTTCTTCAGTAGTGCTTTACTTATCTGGGGCTTCTTCCCTTTCCATAAAGTTAATGATTAGTTTTTCCATCTTTTTAAAGAATGTTATTGGTATTTGGATCAGGATTGCATTGTATTTGTAAATTGCTTTGGGTAGAATTGTCATTTTCACAATATTAAGTCTACCTATCCATGATCATGCTATGTTTTTCCATTTACGTAGATCTTTTTGATTTCTTGCAGTAGTGTTTTGTAGTTTTCTTTGTATAGGTCTTTTATGTTCCTGATTAGATTTATTCCTAAGTATTATATTTTTAGGGGCTATTATAAATGGTATTGTTTTCCTGATTTCCTTTTTATTGTTCTCTTTATTAGTGTGTAGGAATCCAACTGATTTTTGTATGCTTATCTTGTATCCTGCTACTCTACCGAATCTTTCTGTTAGTTCCAGTAGTTTTCTTGTGGAGTCTTTAGGGTTTTCTATGTATAGTATCATATCATCTGCAAATAGGGACAGTTTAACTTCTTCATTACCAATTTGGATGCCCTTTATTTCTTTTTTTTGCCCTATTGCTCTAGCTAGGACTTCCAGCACAATGTTAAATAGGAGTGGTGATAAAGGGCATCCTTGTCTTGTTCCTGTTTTCAAGGGGAATGTGTTTTCAGCCTCTCTCCATTAGGAATGATGTTGGCCATTCGTTTTGCATAGATGCCCTTTATTATGTTGAGAAATTTCTCTTCTATACCTATTTTATTGAGAGTTTTTATCAGGGATGGGTGTTAGACTTTAACAGATGCCTTTTTTGCATCAATTGAGATGATCATGTGATTCTTTTCTTTCCTTTTATTTATGTGGTGGATTGCGTTGATTGATTTTCTAATGTTGAACTATCCTTGCATACCTGCTATGAATCCTACTTGGTCGTGGTGTATTATTTTTTTGATATGATGCTGAATTCTATTGGCTAGAATTTGTTGCAAATTTTTGCATCTATATTCATGGGAGATATTGGTGTGTAATTTTCTTTTTTTGTGGTGTCTTTGCCTGGTTTTGGTATCAAGGTTATGCTGGCTTCATAGAATGAATTCGGAAGTGTCACTCCCTTTTCTATGTTCTGAAATAGTTTGAGTAGTACTAGTATAAGCTCTTCCCTGAATGTTTGGTAGGTTTCTCTAGTGAAGCTATCTGGGCCAGGGTGTTTTTTTACTGGGAGTTTTTTAATTACCTTTTCAATCTCTTCTCTTGTTATAGGTCTGTTCAGATTTTCAACATCACTTTGTGTTAGTTTGGGTAGGTAGTGTGTTTCTAGAATTTTATGCATTTCCTTTAGGTTTTCAAAGTTGTTGGAGTATAGTTTTTCATAATACTCTGTTATGATCCTTTTTATTTCAGTAGGGTCTGTTGTAATGTCCCCCATTTCATTTCTTTTTTGGGTTATTTACATCCTCTCTGGTTTTTCTTTTTTCAGTCTGGCCAGTGGTTTGTTGATTTTGTTGATCCTTTCAAAGAACCGACTTTGGTTTTGTTGATTCTTTCTATTGTTTTTCTATTCTCTATTACATTTATTTCTGCTCTGATCTTTATTATTTCATTTCTTCTGGTGGCTGTGGGCTTTTTTTTGCTGTTGTCTTTCTATTTGTTTGAGTTGTGTAGGTAATGTTTTGATTTTTTCCCTTTCTTCTTTTTTGATATGTGCATCCATTGCTATAAATTGTCCTCTGAGGACTGCCTTTGCTGTGTCCCAAGGTTTTTGTATGATGTGTTTTCATTCTTGTTTGAGTCTAGGAATTTTTTGATTCCATCTCTGATTTCTTCTATTACCTGGTGGTTTGTAAGCAGGTTGTTATTCAGTGTCCATGTAATTGATTTTTTTTCCTTACTCTTCTTGTTGTTACTTTCTTCTTTGATGGGTTTGTGGTCAGAGGAGATACTTTGTATTATTTGAATGTTTTGGATTTTGTTGAGGGTTGCTTTGTGGCCTAGGATGTATTCTATTCTGAAGAAGGTTCCATGTGTTGGAAAAGAATGTGTACTGTGTAGCTGTTGAGTGGAGTGTTCTCTATATGTCTATGAGGTCAGGTTGGCTGATTGTGCCCTTTAGATCTTCTGTATCTTTGTTGAGTTTCTATACATTTTGTCCTTTACCAAGAGTGGTGTGTTGAAGTCTCCTACTATTACTGTGCAACTGTCAATTTCTCTTTTCAATGCTGTTACAGTTTGTTTTATGTATTTTGGAGCCTTATTATTAGGTACATAGATATTTATTATGTTATGTTGTCATGATGGAACATCTGTTTAATCATTATATAGTGTCCTTTTTTGTCTTTTATGGTGGATTTTATTTTAAAGACTATTTTATCTGAGATTATTATTGTCACTCTGGTCTTTTTTGGTAGCTGTTTTCCTGATATATTTCTTTTCCATACTTTGATTTTTAATAAATTTACGTCTTTGTTTCTAAGGTGTGTCTTTTGTAGACAACATATTGATGGGTCCTCTTTTTTTAATCCATTCTGTCACTCTCTGTCTCTTTTTGGGTGCATTTAGGCCATTTAAATTAAACGTAATTGTTGATAGGTGTGAGTTTATTGCTGTCATTTTGTAGTGCTTTTCTTGTGGTTCAGACATTTTCTTTGTTCTCTTACTCTCTTGTGCTGAATTCTTTTGTTTATGGACTTTTTTTTCATTTCTTTTGTTTTTGTAGGTTTTGTTTTTACTGAGACTTTATGTTTTTCTTCTTTATTTTGATGAGTAGGTTCGTTGACTTTCTTTGTGGTTCCCTTGAAGTTTACCCTTGTCTTCCTAGGTTTGAACCAGTCTATTATTACTTGGTATTGCCTTGCCTTCCTCTCTGTTAGAAGGTTCTATACCTACACCATTTATTCCCTCTTTTATTGTTCTGATACTATTGTCATTTACAGATTAACCTCTCTGGTTCCCTGTTGTAATTCTTTTGGTTTTGGCTAGTCCTTGAGAGTTCATTTCCTAGGTTGGTATCTGGCTGGTATGATCCTATGTCCTATATTCAGTCTGTGGTCTGATGTTGCTTGTTCTCAGATTGAAGGACTCCTGTAAATACTTCTTTTAAGTTTGGTTTGGTTTTTATATAGTCTCTTAATTTCTGTTTATCTGGAAATGTCCTAATTTCATCAATATATATGAAAGAGAGTTTTACAGGATATATTATTCTTGGCTGGCAGTTTTTTTCTTTCATGGTTTTATATATGTCATCTCATTGCCTCCTTGCCTTATGGTTTCTGCCGAATAATCAAAGCTTAGTTTTATTGTTTCTCCTCTGTATGTGACTATTTGTTTTTCTCAAGGTGCTCTCAGTATTCTTTCTTTGTCTTTGGTTTTAACGAGTGTGATTATGTATACCTTGGTAATTTTCTTTTGTGGTCTACCCTATATGGAGTTCGTGAGCTGCTTGGATGGTCAGCTTTTCATCCTTCATGATATTAGGGAAGTTTTCTGTCAGCAGTGCTTCAGTGATTCTCTCTGTGTTTTCCATTGTCTCTCCCTGTTCTGGAACTCTGATCAAAACAAAATTTTGTCCTTGATTGTATCTCACATCATTCTCAGGTTTCTTCATTCTTTTCTCTGATTTTCCTCAAACAAAGTAGTACCTGAGGATTTGTCTTCAATTTTGCTGATCTTGTCTTTCATTGTTTCAAATTTGCTGCTAAAACTTTATATTGCACTATCCATTTCTGAAATCTTGTTGTTTATCTTTTGAATTTCTAATTGCGTTTTTTGTATAAATTTCTAGTTGTTTGTTTATTTTGATATTTTATTCTTGTATTATTTTCTTGAATTCTTCCATTGTTTTGTCTGTGTTTTCCTGATTTTGTCTATATTTTCCATGATTTTGTCTATTTTTTCCATATTTTTATTTGCATTTTCCTTCATCTCTTGGAGAACCCTGAATAATAGAATTTTGAATTCCCTATCAGGTAGTTCCACCGCCTTTTATTCTACTGGAAGGTCATCTGTTGCTTTATTTTGGTTGCTTTCTGGAGCCATCCTTTCTTTTTTTTAATATGTTTTGATGTTGTCTACTGTTTTTGTGAAATTCAGAAATTATTTTATTTGTTCTATGATGGTAGATTTGTTTGCTGCCTCCTGCTTTTTTGTTTTATCTGGTTACATCTGGGCAGGTGGGCTGCGCGCACTTTGTTGTTTGTGCACAATACTTCTTACCACCTTGTCCAGGTGGACAGGGCAGTTGCTCAGCTGTGGTGCAGCAGGGCAGGTCCAGCAAGGAGGGGGGGAGTAGAAACAGGTATTTTGTGGCACATGCTGGGGTTGATGGGGTTGAGCCGGGTTGCAGTGAAAGGCACAGTCTGGTGGTTCATGCCTGTGCTGCTTGAGGGTGCGGCACTTGGTGTGTGGTGCAGATAGGCAGGGAGGAAGGGATTGAGTGTAATGTGTAGTGCTAAGTGGGTGACAGAAAGAAGAGAGAGAAACAGAAGTAAAAAAAATGGAGGAAAAAAGAAAAAGTGAATAAAATGGTGGTGTGGTAGGTTTCAGTGGGTGGAGGCTGGGCAGACACAGTATAAAGCTGCGTACTGGTGTGTTTGTAGCTGAGATGTGCAGCTTAGCCTGTTGAGAGGGGTATCGGTGGTGCATGGGGCTAGGTGGGCAGGAGAAAGGAAAGTAAAGAAGGGAAAGAGACAAAAGAACAACATTAACAACAACAAAAATAAATATCGCGCTGGCAGATCCAGTCATTGTGGGTTGGGTGTAATTGGGGTGACAGCAAGCTGTTGTTTCTCTTACTGAGCAGTGTAGCACAGCCTTTCAGGAAGTGGCAGAGGCAACAAAGGTCCTGGATGGGAGGGAAAAGGAAAGATAGAAGGAGAAAGATAAAGAAAATGAAAAATATGGCACTGAGGGAGCTGGATGAGGGGTCGGTGGAGACCCGGGGAGGCTGTGTGGCAGAGGCTGTCTAGCTGAGTGATACAGCACTACCCTTTGAGAAGGGTATGGGGAATGCATGGGGCTAGGTGGGTGGGAGAAAAGGAAAGGAAGGAAAGGAAAGAGAAAAAACAACAAAGAAAAGCAAAAACCAAAAAAGAAAAAGAAGAAAAATAAATGTATTGAAGGACTCTGCCAGTAGGGTCTATGCTTACCCAGCAAGACTGTGTGCTGGTGGCCCTCTAGCTGAGTGGTGTGGCACAGCCTGTCAAGGAGGGGCGGAGATGGCACATGCAGCTAGGTGGGCGGGAGAAAGAAAAGGAAGGAAGGGAGAGAGAGGTAAGAGACAGAAGAAGAAAAAATCTGGCACTGAGCCTGCTGGTGGGATGGTGTGGACTGGGGAAGCTGTGTGTTGGTGGCTCTCTAGCAGAGCCGTGTGGCACAGCCCATCAAGAAGGGTCAGAGATGGCACATGGTGCTAGCTGGGTGGGAGAGAGGAAAGGAAGGAAGTGAGAGAGAGAGAGAAGAAACAAGAAAAAAAAGCCACACACACACAAAAATGGTACTAAAGGAGCTGGCCAGTGGGTGGGGTGAATCTGGGCAGCAATGAGCTGGTGTCTCTCTGGCTGAGTGACTGTGGCACATTGGAAAGCGGCTGTGTAGAGGAAGAAGGGTAGGGGGTAAGGTGGGAAAGCGTGTATCCCTGGTTACCAGGTGCTCTGTCTCCTGTTGGGAGCTCCTAAACTTGCCTTCCTGTACTCCCTGTCTGCATTCCTTGGTGGCTGAGGTCCAAAGTGGTGAATCCAGGTGGCAGTGAGCTGATGTCTCTCCAGTCATGTGATCGTGCCCGTTGGAAAATAGTGGAGGCCTCATACCAGGAAGAAGGGTTGGGGGGGGGGAAGCATGTACCACTGGTTACTGGGTGCTCTGTCTCCTGTTGGGAGTTCTGTGAAGTTGCCTGTCTGTGTTCCTTGGTGGCTGATGTCCAAGATGGCAAATCCATGCCTTGTTAGCTAATAGGGGGCCTCCACTCCATAGCTCTCCTCGTTCTCTGTTCTCTGTCAGTTTTTTATTCCATTCAGTGCTTGATTGAGTTCTTTATCCTTTCATTTGATGCTTAGGGTTCCAGGATTGACATTTGTATTTGTTTCACTTAGTGTTTTGGGTCTTTGCTGTAGAGGGATGGCATGGTGCTTCTGTCTATAATGCAATTTTTTCAGTATATTCTTAATTAAAAACAAAACAAAAAATAAGGCAAGGAAAGGTTAAGATCAGGGGAAAAAAACACACACACACACAAAACTTTTGTTTCCTACGCTCACTATATTGCAAAAAAATGAAGGATATGTGTAAACACTGTAGTTTCTCAGACATAGCCCAGGTTCTATTTCTTTTCTCCCTAAATAATTTCATCAGTTCACAAAGCTTTAATTATTGTCTCTAGGCCCATAATTCTGTATACCAATGTCTCTGGCCCAGTACTCTCTGTCAGGATTCAGACTCATCTGTGATCCTGCCTACTCGGTGTCTTCATATGGATATTCCGCTGGAACCTCAACTCAACACCGTCAAAAGTCAGGTTTTTTTGCACCTCCCCCATGTCCTGATTCTCTAATTCTTTGTCTGAAAAAATGATACCCCTGTTCACCCAATGACATGAACCAGAAACTTTGTCCACCAATCCATCATAATCTCCTGCTTTTTTTTCTCAAACTGCTACACAACCTTTGAATATGTCAATTTCTTTGCAGCAAGTAGGCAAATATGATCATTCATTCTCCTTCTTAATACTCTGCAAAGCTTTCCCAATGCCTTAGGATAAGGCCAAAATGCTTAATCTGGCCTCAACACCCTATACGATCTGGCCCTTGTCTGCTTCACCAGACTCATCTTGATTCAGCTTCTCCTTTACTTTTGGGGCCCTAGTCGCATTGACCTATAGATTTCTTAAACGTGTTATGTTCCTTCCTCGCTCAAAGCCTTCATAAGTGCTTTTTTTTTCCTAAAGCATTCTTCCACATCTGTTCTTCCAGTGAACTCTTGTTAGTGCCCGATGAGGAGTTAAATCCTATTTATTACTCTGCCCAAACCCTGTTTCCACAGGGAAGCCCATTTTGATCTCCTAGAAAGGTCATGTCTCCTTAATAAATACTCTCTTATCGTTCTGTACTTTTTTATTTCATTCATTCATTCAGCAATTATTGGGTGTCTGTAATACCATGTGCTCTTCTAAAAGCTGGGTATGGAATGAGAGGAGATTGACAACTCGAGAGAAAACAAACAAGATGGTTTCAAATAATGATGAAGATTAGAAAGAAAATAAACTATCATGTTAGAGAATGCTTGAGAGGGGTACTTTGGCTAGGAAATTCACAATTACAGTTAAATGAGTGATGGTGTATTTTATTGGATTAATGTTTGTTTTCTCCATAAGAACATTAAGTGCCCTGAAAATTGGGACTTTGTCTCCCTTACTCACAAGGTATCCCAACACTCGGTGCAGTGTCCAGCATATAGTAGGTTCAATAAGTATTGTTGAATGAATAAATTGACCTACTTCTTAAGTAGGAACAAATCTAAAAAGTTAATATTTAAAAAATTAATGCAGTAGAGTTTTAAAAAAGACTTATTTTTAAGTAAGGTGTATACAGTGTAACAACATTCGAAAAGGCATTACCAGTGGACTTTGTGTAAGTATGATAAATTGTTTGCATTTGTTCTAGACTATTTGGTTGAATCCATGCCACACTAAAAAATCAAGATGATGATACAAACCAAATTCATCTCATGTTCTCTATTCCCTCAGCAGTCTTGAGCTTACTTCTTCATATATTAAAAATAAATGAATGTGGAAGGATATTCATGACGTTCGTATCATAAAAATTCACTGTGACATTTTTACAAAGACTGTGTGTGGGATGTTGACATATTTTTGTTATAAAATGACAGTTTTAGTGCAAGTTGTTCTCATTGTGACCATCGAGAAAGAGCAAACAAAGAGAAAATAATAAGTTACAATGCTATCCACACATGAAGTGAACTTGTCAGGCGACAGAATGGCAGAAATACTTTCTGAAAGGTAGAAAAGTTCTGTTGTGTATGGGGCAGAGGGAAGAAGGTTGGTAATACTGTCTGCTTTATGTTATCTATCTTAGCAAAGTCATTCCTGATTTTTTCCATCAAATGCCATCTTGCCCTACTTTGTACTCCATTAGTACTTTTAAAAAACTCATTTCAAATGACCCTTACCTAATACATTTAGATACTGCTTGCATTGTTCTAGGTGCTTTACATATATTAACTCAGTTTTCATAACAACCCTCTGAGGTAGACATGCTATTATTGATTGCACAGTTGAAAAACTGAGGCACAGAGAGGTTATATAGCTTGTAAATTGGAGCTACAATTCAAACCCAGCAGTTTAACTCTGGGATATATGCTCTTACCCATTATGCTATACTGCCTGTACGAGTTAGTGAATTTTAGACTTATTTAATACCCCTGCCAGATTGTAAATTTCCAAGAACTCAGCCACTATGTCCTTGTATCTCCCATAAAACCTAGCTCAGCATCTTATGCATAATAGACATTCAATAAATGTTTGCAAATAAAGTCGAATCGAAATTAGACCATGGTTGCACAAGTCTATTCAGTGTCTAGACTTCTGATTTCCATGTCATAGTTTAAATGAGAAGATGCTTATTTGGAAAAATAGAAAAACAGAATAGATATAAATAAAATGGGGCAATTGACAAATGTTGGTTTTGATGCCTTCACCTCCATCGTGGTCCTCCTTCCCTTCACTCCCCTACCAGCTCCACCTGCTAGCTATGAAAAGGTGCTCTTAGGCTAGAATCTCAAATGTTTTTTTACTGAGAATAACTTAAAATGTTTCCCCTTTCAGAATAAATATTTGTATTTCAAAGGAATCACTCACTTTAATAATTTTAGCTATTAATCAATAGATGATGGAGGTATTTATTTCAGCAGTAGAGCTACCCCTGAGCTGCAGAAATTATTCTCATTTTTATTTAAAACATATCATTTTATAGGCCTGTTGTTTACTTTTGCACTGTCCACCCCTTCTGCTTAAGTATGAATATAAGATTAAATAAAAAAACAGATAAAATATTTAGTATTCAATTTAAAATAGGGAAGTTCTGAAATAACGTAGCCATACTGATATTCACATGCTTGAAGAAAATACTGCTACATAAGAAGTTAAATTTAATTTTTTCTTTTTATTATATGATATGTGCACCACAAGCCTAGGGGCAATAGATGAGCTTTAATAAAGCTAAAAATAAATAAAATGGGAATATTAATAAACCTTGTAGCTTATTAAACATTTGGATTCACTGAGTATCTATTAATTTTAGATGAGAACACATCAGGAAACCTTTGTTACATGGAAGTTGTAATTAAGTGAATAATATATTCAAATTCAATACAAAACATTTTCTTTCACATCTTTTTACTGACAATTTCTTAGTAAGAAATTTCAAGGAACTGAAAAGACTTAAAAAGTAATGATTAAATATGCAAATTTAACAATTTATACTTCTTTCTGAAGAATTAAAATTTAAAAGTATGTCCAAATGGATTCTTTTCTCACATCTCATTATTTGTAATATACTTAAACATCTGTGATTGCATCATTTTATTATGAAACTGTACTTGTTCCTAACCCTCTTCATTGTTCTACTCCATTTATATATTTTAATACCCCCCTCAGATGTTCTATTTCTTCATTCTATTAAAATATATTATATACTCTCCAAATTATTCCTTTTTCTTTCTCTCAGGAGAGTGAATATTCTTCTTTCCTATGAGAAGTTCTCCAGTTCCTAACCTTAAAATCCATGTGTGAAGACTATTTTTAGAATTCTTTTTTTGTACTGATTTCAGTTAATTATCCATGAAAATCAGCATCAGCTTATGAATGCATGCAAAAAAAAGTGAACACTAATTTCCTGTTTTTTGTTTGTTTGGTTTGGTTTCCTTTGGAATTTGAGTTTATTTTTTTAACATTGAATGTGTTTAATGCAATTAAATTCAACATATTGTTATTGAGTGCCTATGTAGGTTTGTATTACATTAATATTATTTTATGTTAATAATACTAATAATAGTTTATTATTATTATTATGTACTTACTATGTGCTGCGTACTGTTTACATTCATTTTATCATTGAATTTCTACAATACTCCTAAGAAATAGACACTGTTTTCTCCCTTTTTTAATTGCTGAAAAAACAGAGATTAAAAAATTGTTAGAGATGAGCAAGTGTTTTATTTAGGATGTTCATGGCTACAACTAACTGAAAACCCAAAAAGTGCCCTACATGAGGTATTTATTCTTTCACATTTGAAGAAATCTGGCAGTAGGATTGTCACAAGTCTGGTTAATTCAGAGGATGTGCAGTCATCAAAGACTCAAGCTCTTTCTGTCTTTTCACTTTGCCATTCTCAGCAATGTTGACTGCCTTTGTCAGGTACCTTTAGGAGCATATGCTCATGCCTTCCCTGCAAGGGAGGCAGGACAGTACATATGTGGCCTTAACAGCCTCTGCATTGGGAGGCAGGGACTGCCTGCTGGGGAAAAGGGAAGCAGTGAATGACCATGAGGTAGTGTCTGTCATAGAAGGGATGACATTAGTCATTCAAAAGGTCTCCTAATATCCTGTGCGTGCCACCATACAAAGGACATTAGTAGAAATACTTCTTTGGAAGTTAAAGATAGACAGTACGTATAGTCTGACATAAAATCATTAGTGAATAAAGGTGGAAGAATGAGGTTTCAGGATGTGTTTGGACATGAATCAGTTAGAGGCACTTTTTAAATGTACTTTGCCT
Organism: Trichechus manatus latirostris; assembly: GCF_000243295.1. Lineage (NCBI taxonomy): Eukaryota > Metazoa > Chordata > Mammalia > Sirenia > Trichechidae > Trichechus > Trichechus manatus. Next base: position 3,772,099 of record NW_004444059.1, read on the forward strand.
GTGCAAATATGCAAGGAGAAAAACAAGGGTACTGAGGTTTTTCTGGTTGGCAGCAGAGTCTACACACACATACACACACACAGATAGATGGATAAGTATGCTAAATTAACATAAGGCTGGTGAGGTTGTTATAACTACAATAGAAGTTCTTAGGACTTTATGAAATTCTCCAAAACGTATTTTACAAGCTTGGAGTTAACACATACTTCACATTTAATAAGTTATATTCCAGATGAATGAAGAAAGGCTGATTATCAAACAAAAACTGATAACAAGAGAGTCCTTTTTACTCTGAATGTGAGACTAACACAGCAGAGAGGACCCGTATCTTAGTATAGAAAACAGGGCATAATCAAATGTAATCATAAATATCATGTTCCGCATGAAATTTCTACCATTGCCACCATCCCACATCTAGTATGCACTGATGCTTTTTGCCTGAATAAATTTTTATTATTAAAAAGCATCTGCTTTTGCAAGCCACACTTTAAAGGACATTTAGCCAAAGTGGAGGTTTTTGGGTAGAGTGACCAGGACCATGAAAGGACTTGAAACATTCAAACAAAAATAGTTGATGCTTAACTATATTAGTTTTCTAGTGCTGCGTAATGAATTACCACAAACGTAGTGGATTAAAAAAACATACAGTGATTATCTCAAAGTTCCCGTGGGTCAGGAGTCTAGGCACAGCTTAGTTGACTCTTCTGCCCAGGGTCTCACAGGCTGTTTGTGGTATCGGCTGGGCAGCACTCTCGTCTGGAGGCTTGACTGAGAAAGGATCAACTTCCAAGCTTGTTCAGGCTGTTGGCAGAATTTATTTTCTTGCAGCTGTATGGTTGGGGCCTCAGTTTTTTGTTTGCTGTTGGCTGGAGGCTGCCCTCAGGTGCTAGATACCACCTACAGTTCCTGGCCATGCGTGGTTCTCCACCGTGACCGTGTACTCCTTTAAGCCCACAAGAAAGTCTCTCTTGCCTGGTGTCTCTGACCTCAGGGAGGGCCCAGTCCTTCTTTTTTTTTTTTTTTGGCAAAAATCAATTTAATAATTCAAAATGAGTCAAAAAATTTAACTACAGTTTCTATGGTTACATTAATTGATTTTAAAAAATGGCAAAAACAGAAGCTTAAAGCATTAACCTAGGAGGATCTGAGGTCATTTCCAGGTCAATATGATAAATGATTTTATGTTCACCAGTACTTAAATTTGCAAATTGGGAGACAATGTGCTGAAAAATTAGAAATACTAATGCTGGTCTTATTCCATACAGCTTTTGGTCTTCATTTAGTGCACTCTTTTTTTTGTCCTTCCCTTTTTTAAATAGTTCAGTTCCTCTCCATAATCGATAGATTAATTCTTCAATTGAGATCCAGAAATTTCAACTGAGATTCAAGGAGTCCATGAAAGTACTCTCAGCAGTTCAAGACTTATCAAAATTATTTTTTATTTTTACATTGCATTTAAAAACAATATTATACACACACCCAATGTATAGTTTATAACTAAGTATACAATGCCTACGTCTGTGTGCCTATGTCTACATTTGTGTTTAAAATCACATTGCCTCCAAGTAGCATTTTTTAATTGGTAAGGACTTTGGAAAACAAACAGATATGCATTTAAATACATGAATAGCTTTCATTGCAGATTATTACATTAAGCTGAGTAAAAGTTGGTTTGATTAATACATGAATAAGAAAAAGTGTTGGGGTAATTAAGCATAATAAAAAAAATGCAGAAATGTACACATTCCAAAAACAAAATGCCTGAATATTCTTTTGGACATTCATATTGTAAAGAAATATGTCATAGAGACACAGCCTTTGTACTTACCAATACATCAGTTTATTAGCAACAAAAATTCATCAGAAAGTTTTCGACATGTGACTTATATAACGTGTAGTTAGGGACCAGTCTTTCTTTTTAGGGCTGTCACCTGAATAAGTCAGGCCCACCCAGGATAATCTTCCTTTTAATTAACTCAGAATCAACTACATGGGATCTTAATTTCATCTACAAAATCTCTCCACCATTGCCATATTTTGTTGGTTAGAAGCAAGTCACAGGTCCCAAGTGCATTCGAGGGGAGAGGGTTATACAGGGTGTGAACATCAAGGGGAGAGAATCACGAGGCCATCCTAGGGTCTGTCTACCACATTAACCTAAAGAAGGCTCAGGTGGACATGATAGCACTGTGCTGGCTGTGGTATATGATATATCTCCTTCAACTTCCCATTAGTTGTTATTATCTTACTTTTACAGATGTGGAAGCTGAGACTCAGGATAGTTAGGTAGCTTGGCTGAGGTCACTCACTTAGGAAGTGGTTGAGCGGGATATGTCTGAGTTCAAGTTCTGTACTCTTTCTATGGTATAATGTTGCCTTATTCTACTGTATAATTATCAAGGAGTCAAACAGACTAATGGGTGAAAGTTTTAGGAAAATGAAGCCTTCAAAACTTTCTAACAGTAATTCTACAATGGTGTGGAGTGTACTTAGTTTAGTGAAATCCTGGCTGCATATAGAGTCAGCTGGGAGCTTAAAAAATATACTGATTCTCAGGGACACCCCCTGCCCCCAAACAGACCAGTAAAATCACTTTGGTGTTGTTATCACAGGTAAAATGTTTGGTTTGAGTGGCAAAAGAATAGAATAAATAACAGCTTGAAGGGTTTTCTTTCCATGAAGATGTTTCAATAAAAATAATACTGGGAGGAATATCACAGAGGGAATTTGAGAATGGGTGCTTGGTTGGACCGGAGGACCTTTAGAGTCTCTTCTGAACCTTGAGATTCAATGACTATGATAATGTTAGCTGATAAGTATTAATATGACTCATAAGGGCTTGACTTGAAGATCTCAGTTTTGTCATTTTCTTGACTTCAATACAAATTATACAAATATCTTCTAGGAAAATTTGTGTGTTGTGGTGAGGAAGGTGGAATTTGTGATATAATGCTGGATGCAATGAGGAGTGCTAGGGAGGTGATGGAATAAAAAAGGCTCTAGAGATTTTATTGGAAAAGATACTAAGAAAAATTCACAGTGATGGCCTATTTAATATTAGTTTCCACAATATGCCAGTAATTCTCTTGCTTCCTTTCCCCCTCCATCTCAAATATAATAATTTCCATTAAAAAAAATGTGCCTAGTGTGATGGTTGATCAATACTAATTTTTCTAGCCTAGTTGGATTTCGAACTCATTCCATTGACCTAATCTTCTACTTCACTTACTGTTCATATTTTCTTTTATATTTTCAACTTTCTTTCCTTTATTTTTTTTCTGTTTCGGTGTCCCTTGTCTATTTCTTTTATAAAATTTCAATTTCTTTCCCAGCTCCTTCATCTTCATAACTTTAGACCTGCAGTTATTTACGGTTTTTACACTGTTAAGGTTAGCTTGTTGATTACCTATCATCTGCTGAGTCAGCATCCTCTAATACCTGCTACTTGTTAAATTATGTAGGCTTTTCCAATACTTTAACTTTGATTTAAACCATGCTTGAAATATATGATGCAGGTTTTAGAAATTTAAATATAGTAGGTGATGGAATACTACATTTTGGAAAGTGGTGGCTGTGAATATGCATTAAAGGTGTTGGAAAAGCTTTTAGATTACTCTGAAGCTAGGCATCTACCAGCCCAACTGTATTTTCATCATGTTGAGGCAAATTACAGGGATAGATGAGTGATGTCATTTAAGAAGTACAATGGGCTGACAACTTCATACATACAATTAACACAAATTACCCAGCAGTGATGGCGGTTATTTTATAATACTTTCCCCACTTCTGCATCTGTTCCCACAAAATGCAGACAGCAGAGTCTTTGAGGGACCGTTCTGCATTCTAATGGCTGATTCTCAGTAAAGTATTGTCTGACCTTGGGCTCTGCATTTATTTTTTGGAAGAAGCTACAGAATAAGTTTCAAATTATTGAACAGAGCATTGTAATCTCAATTTACTTCCAAACACATTGCTTTTAATTCCTACATGTCCTTCCAGGCACCACTACAATTAAATGGTCACAGAAAATGAAGAATAGAGATGGGAATTCTTTAGAAACACTTGACATGTGTTTTGGTTCCTTATTAATGTTCCATGGTTATTTAAGATTGGATGATAAACAAGGATGAGAAGGCACTCATGGCCTTCATTAAGAAGACAAGATAACCTTGAATATTAAATAAAGCAAAATGCAATTAGAAAACAATTAAAAATTATTGACTCAGACTCCTGCAACTAATTATATATTTTCATCTTTTTAGTCACCTTCATTTTTGGCAAATTTTCCTAGTTTGTAATTTATAAAAAGTACATAATTTTTATCATAATGCTTTTCCAGTAAATATTGTGAAATTAAGTTCTCTTTTGAAAGTTTCCTTTTTCGTGAATCTATCCAGTTTCATTTTTCTATGACATGATGCTCACTCATAAATACTTCAATGCATTCCTACAAAATAAAGACATTCATAAGCACAGTACAGTATCAAAATCATGAAATTAACTTTGATACAATGCTATTATTTAATCTACAGACTTAATTCAGTTTTTGCCAGTTGTCCCAGTTTTTTTTTTTTTAGTATTTTTATTGTGGTAAAATATACATAACATAAAATTTACCATTTTAACCATTTTTAAGTGTATAATTCAGTGGCATTAAGTACATTCACAATGATGTATAATCACTACTATTTCCAGATCTTTTTTATCATCCTAAACAGAAACTCTCTACTCATTAAACAATAACTCTTCATGCTCCTCTTCCTTCAGCCTGTGGTAACCCTTGTTCTACTTCCAGTTTCTATTAATTTGCCTATTCTAGATGCTTTACATATGTGAAACCATTACCGTTGAGTAGATTCCAACTCATAGCGACCCTACAGGACAGAGTAGAACTGCCCCATTGGGTTTCCAAGGAGTGGCTGGTGGATTTGAACTCCCAACCTTTTGGTTAGCAGCCAAGCTCTTAACCACTGCGCCACCATATATGCCTTATGTATGTGGAATTGTATAATATTTGTGCTAGTTTTATTGTTTTTAGTATTGTCTACACTAATGACTCCTAAAGTTGTATCTTCAGCCCAGACCGCTGTCCAAACTCCAGGCTTGTATATCCAACAGCCTACCTAACAACCTCCGCTTTCATTTAACATTCACCAAATGTTTACTGAGTAACTACTGTGTGCCCAACACTGTCTAGTGTCTGGGTATACATCAGAGAATAAAACAGAGAAAAATCCTGTCTTCGTGAAGCTTTCATTTTATTGAGTAGAAACAATTAAATAAATAGGAAGATGTATGGAATGTTAAAAAATCAAACCCATTACCGTTCAGTCGATTCTGACTCATAGTCATGACTCACAGTGACCCTATAGAACAGAGTAGAACTGCCCCATAGGGTTTCCAAGGAGCGGCTGGTGGATTCCAACTGCCGACATTTTGGTTGGCAGCCATAGGTCTTAACCACTGCACCACCAGGGCTATGAAGTTAAATGCTATGTAGAGAAAATTCTGGGAAGGGGGCTAGGGAATATATGTATGGATTGTTTGCAGTTTTAAAAGAGATGGTGTCTTAGGCTGGGTTCTCTAGAGAAGCAAAACCAGTAAAGCGTATAAATATATGTGTGTGTGTGTGTGTATATATATATATATATACACATATATATGTGTGTGTGTGTGTATATATATATATATATGTAGCGAGCGAGAGAGAGATTTATATCAAGGAAACAGCTCAGGTGATTATAGAGGCTGGAACACCCCAAGTCCATGGATCAGGATAGAGGTGTCTCCTGATTCCCGTAGCCTCAGGGGCTGGTAAACCCAAGATTGGAAGGTCAGAGAGCAGGACTCTTGCTCACAGGCTGTCATGATTGACAAATCCCAAGATTGGGAGGTAAGCTGCTACTTCAAGTCCCAAGAATCGGAGGTCATATGAACAGGAGGCAGCTGCAGGAACCAGCAAGGGCAAAAACCAGAACGTCCACTTATATTCGGATCTAGGCTATACACCCAAGGAAACTCCCTTTCAACTGATTGGCTACTCACAGCAGATCCCATCTTGGGGGTGATCACATATAAACACTGAGAATCATGGCCCAGCCAAGTTTGACACACAATCTTAACCATCACAGGTGGTCAGAGAAAACCTTATTGAGAAGGTGACATTTGATCAAAGACAGACGGAGATGAGGGAGTGAACCATGTGTACATCTGTGGGAATAGCATTCCAGGCCTGCCTGGCTTGTTCTAGGAACAACAAGGAGGCCAGAGAGGCCAGGGAGGCTGAAGAAGGTCAGGGAGGCTGAAGAAGGTCAGGGAGGCTGAAGACGGCCAGGGAGGCTGATGAAGGAGTGAGATCGGAGGGGTATACTGACCAGATCATGGAAGGCTTTGCAAGGACTTCAGCTTTTACTTTAAGTAGAGGGAAAACTACTGAGGGTTTTGGGCAGAGGAATGACATGCTGTGACTTATGTTTTAATAGAATCACTCCACTGGATGCTATTTTGAGCATAGACACTGAGGAACAAGGGCTGTAGCAGAGAGACCAACTTGAATGGTGTCTTAGACTAAGGTAGCTGTGGGTATAGATGGTTTAAGTGGTCAGATTCTGAATATGTATTGAAGAAGAACAGACAGGATATACTGAGGGATTAGATGTGGCACGTGAGAGAAATGATTCTAACGTTTTTGGCCTGAGCAATGAGAAGGATAAATTTAACATTGGAGAATATGCCTTTGTTCAATCTGGAGGAAAACACCTTTTAGATTTTATTATTATGAAATATGTATAAGAAGAATTCTTATTTTTAATCCAAAAAAAAAAAAGTGGGCTGTGAAGCTCTTCTGTACCATTTAAATTTTAAGTTACACTTGAACGCTTTTTTTTTTTTTTAATTCTGCAATGAAGGCACAGTGACCTAATTTTCAGGCATCTATTGTTTCTTTAAAAATTTATTAATATTCATGAATTTTTTAGTATGTTAACATTTTTGGGATTTTTTTTGGTAGATTCACAACTATTTCTAATTTGAAACATAATGCTGAATCCTACTGTGACTTCCCAATTATCCCTGGCTACTATTTTTGGACTGGGAAGGAGTAAAGTTACTATATTGCATTTATTTTTGTTCCTAACCCTAGTCTGAAAGCTGACTTTTTAAATAACATTTTTTCTTTGACTATAAAAATAATGCATACCCATTGTGAAAAATTTGGAAAATATGAAGAAGCATAAAGAAGAAACTAGAATCAACTTTATTCCTTCATCTTGCTGTTAGCATTTTTATAACCTGACTTTCAATCAAGTGTGTGGGGAAAATAATGAGAGAGGAGACCATGGCTCACTACCTAGGGTAAAGACTGAAGTTTCAGTAAAGTCATCTACTTAAGGGAAGATACCAAATGGTCTTGTGTTGTCTCATTTGCACCAATATCTAAACAGGCTAGTGATTTATTGCAAAAATTTCCCAGAGTAAAATGTGCAGTAAAATACTTTGGGAAAGAAAGAAAAACCCTTCCTCCAACCCAGCATATTTATTTTATTTGTTTAACCAAAACTCCCATATCACTTACTATATGCCAAGCACTAATATTAACTTATTCAGTTATCTAATCCTCCTAACAACCTGAATTTGATACTATTACAATTTCCATTTTACAGAGAAGAAAAATGAGGCACCGAGAGGTTAACTAATTTTCCCAAGGTTGCATGGGTAGTAAGCGGAGTAGCTAGGGTTTAAACCCAGTTTGTTTGGCTCCCAAGTCTCCACTCTTACCACTGTGATGAACTTGGACCCTTTGTGGTAAGAATCCAAGTTCATTTTTATTTCGTTCAGATTAACCTGTTCAGAATTAATTTTTTTTTAATTCATGAAATTACATTTATCAGGCTAGTGTGCTTCTAAGCACTATTAGGCTTAGCATGTAGAAGGTTCTAAATAAATGTTTATTAGATGGAGGAACAAGATAAATGATGTCATGTGGTTGGAAACCAGTTTATGTTGCAGTGATTTCCCCACTGTCCCAGTATCATTTTCCAGAACACATTCCCACAGAACATTCATTCTCCTATAAGTTCCTTAAAAAAAAAAAAAAATAATTTGTGGTCAAATTAGTTTGGAAAACTACATCGTCTATCCTTTTTTTGAGATTCACAACATGTATGAATATATTAAAAGGTACAGAGAAGTCCTAGAGTAAATAAATCCTTTAAATTTTGTTCAACTGGTTGCTATGAGTTGGATTCGACTCAATGGCAACTAACACCAACAACTATTTGATCAGAGATGTCCTCATTTTGTAATATCCTTCAACATCCCATAGAGCTAGTATTCTGTGGAACATACTTTGGAAAATAATACTTTACAGATGAAACCTAAGTTTTTAAAATAAATTGCTTACAAGGCTACATTTCCAATTTAATCTTATAAGTTCATCATCCATTGTGTCTCCTTATAAACCGTATGCTCTAACCACACCTCTCTCTTCACCTGTCTCATGCATTTTCATTCCTATAAGTTTTGCTTATTCTTTTCCCCCTGGATGGAATCTTTCTTCCCAATACCACTCTCCCCAACTCACAACTAGACATAGGCCTTTTTCAATCTGAACTTCAGCTCAGTTGTTTAAGGCCCAATTCAGGTATCACCTGTAACCCTCATCTGACTTAGAAAGATTTAATCACTTCCTCCTTTTTGGCCCCATAGCATTTTGTTTACAAATGTATATTGTACGTATGTATTTTGTTCACATGTATATTTTTTCCTCCAGCTCCTGGGTGTCTTTAAGGCAGGATTGTGTCTTTTACTAATTTTTGTTTCCCCAGCATCTAACACATAGTAAGTATTTAGTCATGATAGAACAGCTGTCTTGAAAAGCTGCTCTAGTTTAAATGTAATTTTTGATACGTTCACCCAAACCATGTTGCCCATAAGAGCTTTGTAGATTTCTATTTTTGGAGAGGCAAAGATTAAACAGATGCTTTTAGTTACCTCTTCATGGTGTTTTTATCCATTTATCTTGGTGAAATATTGTAATTTGTGAGTATAATTTAAAATGTTATTTGGAATACTTAGTTAACTGATGCTGAATCATAATGCCATCATACAGCTAATCATTACTCATAGAAATATGTGGTATTTCTTAAGTCTGCTTGAATTTAAACAAATGTAATCAATGTTCAGAAAGATTGGAACAATTTTCTAAAACTTGCAGATTCCTATGTTGATTTGTAGCAGAATACCCTGGCAGGAAATAAAAGCATGTCAAATAGCACAGTCATTTCCTTCCATATCACTCCCCTCGCCCCCACAATTGGAAAACTACTTAAAGGCAACTAGTTATTCACTTTTTAAACTTACTTAATAGAACATTGTACTGATTTCATAGTTGTTCTGTTTTCGTATGTGTTTTGTGTATTGGTATTTTTTAAGGGCAAAAAACTTTTAAAGTATTGTCTTAGCTATCTAGTGCTACTAGAACAGAAATACCACAAGTGGATGGCTTTAACAAACAGAAATTTATTTCCTCACGGTAAAGTAGGCTAAAAGTTCAAATTCAGAGCGTCAGCTCCAGGGGAAGGCTTCTCTCTCTGTTGGCTCTGGAGGAAGGTCCTTTTTATCAATCTTTCCCCGGACTAGGAGCTTCTCCGCATAGGAACCCTGAGTCCAAAGGACACGCTTTGCTCCCGGCACTGCTTTCTTGGTAGTATGAGGTCCCCCTGTCTCTCTACTCACTTCTCTCTTTTATATCCCAAAAGAAATTGGCTCATGACACAATCCAATCCCGTAGATTGAGTCCTACCTCATCAACACAATTGCTGCCTATCCCCCCTCTTAACATCATAGAGGCAGGATTTACAACACATAGGAAAATCACATCAGATGACAAAATGGTGGACAATCACACAATACCTGGAATCATGGCCGAGCCAAATTGATACACACATTTTTGGAGGACACAATTCAATCCATGACAAGTGTATCTAAATAAATTATGTCCAGTGACTCTTCTTTCAGAAAAAGTTGAAATACGTTAGTCTTATGGGTTCTTTTCTGAAGGAATCCTATAGAATGCAAAGGCATGCCCCAGCCTTAAAAACATCAGAATGATTACTCTGTATTCAATAGATTCCTTTTTAGTCTTGATATTGAAATAGCTTTCAATTATCTGTTTTTCTAGTGTGATCATTAATACTCTATAAAAGGCAAAAGTAGGTCTCCTTTCCTTATGCCTTATTTTTAGTAGCATAAAGGTTCATCAACTCATTTACTTTAGAATTCTTGTTGAATATCCTCATTTACTGTGTATTTTAGCTGCTGGCTGTCGCTTCCACCAACACCACCGCTGCCATAATTCTTCAAGATTTTAATATCCACATGCATTATTTTTCCTCAACTCAGCCTCTTAGTTCCTTGACCGCCTTTCCTTCAGTGATGTTGTCTTCCATCCTTCCTCAGATACTCATCCCTGTGGTCATCCAGGACTGTCATAAGTAATAACTGCATCCTTGTCATAGTCTCAATTCCAACCATCCTTCTTTGACTACAAACTCTTTCCAGTTTCTCCTCCAATATTGTGACTGAACAGTCCTTTTACCCCTACTTACCTACTGTTCCTCAGTTCTTTCATGTTTTACTGCCTTTCTTACCTAGCTTAAGCTTCATGATTAATCACTATACTCTCTACACACTCTCTATTCCTTGGTCAAATCATAAACAAACAAACAAACCAAATCAGTTGCCGTTGCGTCTACTCTGAGTCATGGTGACTGTATGTGTGTCATAGTAGAACTGTGTTCTACTGGATTTTCAGTGGCTGTGACATTTCAGAAGTAGATCACCAGACCTTTCTTTTGAGGAGCCTCTGGGTAGATTTGAACCACCAACTGTTAATAGCCAAGTGTGTAACTCTTTGCGCCACCCAGGGACTCCTTGGCCAAATCATAAGATTGGTTAAATGAAATTCGCCTTTTATCCCTTATCTTTTCTCCATAGCTTCCCAGGTTGACTGGGCTCACTTCAAATTCTTGAGCACTAAACTCAAGTCAGGCAGATTTTTAATGCTGCCTGGCAGTAATATTTCCCTATGCCACTCACCCTTTCATACTCCTGGATATTTATTTCATACCTCCTCCCCCTCCATCTCACCAGATCCCCAACATTCTATGCCATCCTGACTCTCAGCAGATATCCTTGCTTCTTATTCCAGTGAGACCAGAGAAACAACCAGATAAGAACATCCTTAAGCTTGTACCACCACATTTAACCACCTTGTGTTAACACCCTCTATTTGTGTACAAGATCTCTTTTCTTGAATGCACTCAAGGACCTCACTGCCTCCTTTCTCCTCAATCATCAGTTTTCCTCTCTCTTATGGTTCTTTGCTGCCACCGTGCAAACATGCTGTTATATCTCCCATCTTAAAAATAAAAAAAACAGACATCCTCTTTTGATCCTACTCACCTTTTCCCTAGCTACTGCTGCATTTCCTCCTTCTTTTTCTAGCAAAATTGTTCCAAAGGGTGGTCTGTATTCACTGAATGATATTTCACTGTTCTCATAAAACATTCCAAAAAGGCTTCTGCCTCCATGATTCAGCTGAAATAGCTCTGACCAAAATTACCAATGATCTCCACATTGCTAAATTCAAAGGTCAAATATCAATCCTCATTTTACTTGATTTATAACAAGCACTTGACCCTTCCATGCACTACTCTGTTTTGGTTTTGCTCCTAATTCACTGACTTATTATTATTAGTCCTTTGCTATTTTTTTTCTTCTTTCAAAGGTCTTAATGTTGGAGTGCCCCAGAACTCCTATTCTTTTCTTTCGTGTCTATTCTCATAATCTTTGTAATCTCATTTAATCTTATGACTTTAAGTGTCATCTACATAAGGATGACTCCAAGGTTTATATTTCCTATGTATATCTTTTCTCTTTATCCTGATGATGTAACTTCGGCTCTCAGCTCAGTATCTCCATTTAGACTCTCCGTTTAGATAGTCTCTATTAGTTTGTTGCCTAATAGTCACCTCAACGTTAACGTGTCTTAGACTCACTGTCTGATTATTGCTTCTCTTCCCCAAACACTTTTCCTCTAGCTTTTCTCATCTCAGAGCTGTGAGAACAAGTCAGATGATGAATGATCTATCTGCAGCTTGCAGGATATTCTGATGATGATATGGGCCAGAAGAGGATGTAGAATAGTTTAGCTTATTTTACAGAAATGATTTGGGAAGAGATGTTAAGATTCCCTCATGTGCTTGGGTAACCTGATGTTAGAGAGGGAATTGTTATTCACTGATTTAGTACTCATTTTCTGATCCCTATGGTTTTGCTTAGTCATTTTGTTCTCATTGAAAACTCACTTTAAAAACCTTTACCACTGAAAGAAAGCATATCTTAGAGAAGAAACATATTGGAAGTTGGAAGTCCCAGATAAGATTTATAAACAGTTATGAGAACTTGTATGTTTAGAACAACAAAAAGTATCAAAAGAGAAATTATAAAAATACAAAAAAATCACATAAAACATGAAGTTATCATAAAAAGGAAAATACATTAAAAATAGATAATGAGAAATGCCGGCTCATAAATACAAATAACATAGATGAAGGAATAAAGAATATCCTAGGAAAAACACAAAAATAAACTCACATAAAAGTGTTGGAAAAAAATCTACATCATCAGAACTCTTAAAAAAAAATTTTAAACTCATAAAGCTGGAGAAAATTTGGTCCAGTCATTTAGTGTTCAAGATACTTCTGTCTTATATCAAAACTCTCTCTGATGCTGAGCTGGACAATGCCCATAGGAGGAACCAAGAGGGAATAATCAAATCCCTAGTGAGCCATCAGGCCACTTATTTCAAAATGTTACAACTAGTGCTTTTATTCTTTTTCTCTTATTTTTTAGTACATTGGAAATTTGATTGTATTTATAGCATAATGTTATGGTATATTTATAAGCTTCAAAATGCTTTGAGGAAGTTAGAAAGTAAATTATATAACTTCTGATTTTTTAATAGATAAACTGTTGGGGGTCTATCAGTCAGAGTATGCTAACTGCTATAATGAACGATCCCAAATCTTGGTAGCTTTTATTTCTAGCTGATGTTGTAATCAAATGTGGGTTGCTGGGAGGTGAAGGAGGGACCCTCTTCCACATAGTCATGCAGGGATCCAATCTCCTTCCATTGGTTGGCTTTTTTTTTTTTTTTTTTTTTAACATCTTTGAGAGTTTCAGAGCCCCCCACTGGATCTTTTTTTTTTAAAAATGTGATCAGCAGAGAGAACATGGTGGTTTTAGGGGTCAGACCTGGGAGTGTTGAGTATCACTTCTACCCATATTGTATTGGCCACAACTTAGTTAAGGGCTCCACCTTATTGTACAAGGGAGACTGGGAAATGTATTGTTGCTGTGTCCTCAGAATAAAAGAAAATGGAGTTTGTTGAACATATAGCATTGTTTCTATCAGTGTCTGATCACAGCTTTTCCCCATTTATTTTATTTGAGATGATTAATGCCATAAAAACATACAACTTTTTTTTAAATCTAAAATAACACTCTTGTTCTTTTGATCTGCTGTCTTCATAAGCTAGTGATCCAAAAGAGCCCTGGACATTTGGTAGATTTGTTTTAAGTGGTCCTGACCATACATATTCATTTGCCCAGATTTTGAAGATGCTAAGTTTTAACATTGGAAACCACTCCTCTTTTACACATCTTCTTTTCTAAGTGTGAACCTTCATTAGTTTTCTGTTTTCTCCAAGTAAGTTATGACCAGTTTCTACATTGTGTTCTGTGATCTGGCAACCCTGACAGGTATTCTGCTAACCTCAGCAGGTGATTATTTCTCACAGCCATCTTGTCAAATTTGAATAGGTTCACAGCTTCTTTTTAACGTTATGATTTCACCGGCATTATGTAGATGGACCTTTTCATGAAAGCATGTAAATAAATTACTTAGTATTTTTTGCATAAAAGAACAAATGAACATTTTAAAGTTCTTCTCTGGTTGAGTCACTCCTGTACTTAAAAACCTTCAGCGATTTTCTACTGTCTTCCAAATAAAGTCCAGGATCAGTGTGGCTTTCAAAGCTGTGGGCTTCACTTACCTGTCCATCTTCAACTCTTACTTCTACATCTTAGGCATCTAAACAAGACTTTCCTTCCTCAGACGTGGAGGGGACATTTGCTTCTAATGTGCTTGCCATCCATCTGGAATGTCCTTCATTATGCTTTCTGCCTTTTCTAAACAACATATTTGCTTCAAAACCCAGGTCAAACCCTACTTCCTCCATGAAAATTTCCCCGGTTTATCTACTACCTTCCTCCTCCATGCTACTGCATCACTCTGAGTAATATGTCTCTTATAGAACCAATTACATATTGCTTTGCCCTACAGTCTTCATGTGTATACATGACTAGATTACACCTTCCCTAAGGGCATACGTATGCTCTTAGAAATATGCTTCATTGTCGCTTCCACAGATCCTGTGTATACCTTAGGCATAGAATTCCTGTAAGAAATGTTAGTTGATTTTAAATAATTTTTAAAGCTGTATTAATTTATGTCATGTTTTAACAAAGGCATTTAACTAAGAGTAAGAGATGTTAGAAATCTCCTGCCAGCTTATTTAAGGAAACCTATAGAGCTAATCTCAGCTGGATATCTTGAACTAAAATGTATGTTTTTTTCTTTTCCTAAACCTTGTTGTATATGTCATATTAGCTTACACTAGTATATATATTTAGCAACCATCAAGAATTACTTAGTTGGATGATTTTTGTGAAGTGACACAACTTTTAGCCTTTAAAAAAATGACATCGCCTTGTTTTCTGATTTAGCCAAACTAAGACTGCCCTGATAAGCCACTCTTCCTATCTTACTGAATGACAATTTCAACTGCTTTGACCCAAATGGAAATCTCTGACTCGTTTGCCTTTTTCTTTATTCATAACACACTAAATGCTTTATTTTCCCTAGTGTAAGTAAGACCATCCAAATCCATTGCCATCAAGTTGATTCCGACTCATAGCGACCCTGTAGGACAGAGTAGAACTGCCCATAGAGTTTCCAAGGAGCGGCTGGTGGATTCAAACTGCCGATATTTTGGTTAGCAGCCAAGCTCTTAACCACGGCACCCCCAGGACTCCAAATGAGACTATAACACTTTATAAAATCAAATATAGCAAATATTTTCTATTTATACATGTATATAATTATGTTTTATTAATTTCTAATTGAGCCTTTATAAGTGTAGGCATGTTAGGTGAAAGTGTAACCCAGTTGTTTACTTCATCTCTATTGTGTTTGCCATATAATGCCACTAACTAAAGGTTGAATGATTCTTTTAAGGCTGGAGTCTCAAGGTGGAAGGGTGTGCCCGGGGTGCTGGTGTCGATGGTATCAAATTAGAGGAGGAGGGTAATATTATAATTTCATAATATAAACGATAGAAGATAAAACTCAACAGAAATCTTATTGACTGGTTTGGATATAAATCAGAATCTATTTGGTGTGTATGCTTATCAAAAATAATGTGGATTAAAAAGCGTTTGAGAACTATAACTTCAGGGTTTCTAGTTCAACTCCAGGGGATGGTCATAATCAAATGGCAAAACTTTCCCTCCATGTGTCATAATGGAAATCTAGACTAAACTATGATTTTGCATTTATTTGCAAAAATGTGTTTTTTATTTAATCATCAGTGTGAATACTAAGCAACTATAAATAGAATCAGAAAATTCAAAAAAAAGAACAAAGTAATTTTAAGCAAGGCTAAGATACCTATAAATCTTAGTCCAAATTGGGGTTTCCTCTTTGCATTTCGGCTGTTCCATTTTGTCCCTTCTAACTGAACTTATGGCTCCTTACTAAGTTGTTGTACTCTCATCACATCACCTTTTGCTGAGAGTTGACACTTCACTCACACCCTGGGAGATAGATGCTCTTCTGCTACCACAGCCAGAACCCAGAACCCAACCTTCTCGTGTTCGCTAAGTGCCGACGGGAAAAGGCTGCAGGAGAAAACTTCCTTTCTCCATGGGGCTTCTCTGTGTACATTCTGTATCTCCTGTCTTTTCTCCTGACCAACTCCAACTAATCAAATGTGAGAATAAGTTTATCACTTTTTTCCCCCATCACTTCCCTTGTAATTCATACCCTTCACCCACGTGTTAACTGCTCCCCTCTCTGTTGTTTAACCAGCATTTTATGTCTGTCATCACAGCTTCTAGCCTGGGTTCAAACTAGAATTTTGAATATAAAGGGACCAGAAAAAGAGACTTCTTTACTGACACTCCTCACAGTGACTTTGAGTTATGAAGACATAGCAAATAGTATCCAATGTTGTTGTTAGGCGCCATCGAGTCAGTTCTGACTCATAGCAACCCTATGTAAAACGGAACGAAACACTGCCCAATTCTGTACCATCCTCACAGTTGTTATTATGCTTGAGACCATTGTTGCAGCCACTGTGTCAATCCGTCTCATTGAGGGTCTTCCTTTCTTTTGCTGACCCTCTACTTTACCAAGCATGAAGTCCTTTTCCAGGGACTGATCCCTCTGGAGAACACGTTCAAAGTATGAGAGACACAGTCTCGCCATCCTTGCTTCTGAGGAGCATTCTGGTTGTACTTCTTCCAAGACAGATTTGTTCATTCTTTTGGCAGTCCATGGTATACTCAATATTCATCACCAACATGACAATTCAAAGGTGTCAGTTTTTCTTCGGTCTTCCTTATTCATTGTCCAGCTTTGGCATGCATTTGAGGCAACTGAAAACACCATGGCTTGGGTTAGGTGCACCTTAGTCCTTAAAGTGACGTCTTTGCTTTTCAACACTTTAAAAAGGTCTTTTGCAGCAGATTTGCCCAATGCAATGCATCCTTTGATTTCTTGACTGCTGCTTCCATGAGAGTTGACTGTGGATCCAAGTAGAACGAAATCCTTGACAACTTCAGTCTTTTCTCCATTTATCATGATGTTGCTTATTGATCCAGTTGTGAGGATTTTTGTTTTCTTTATGTTGAGGTGTAATCCATACTGAAGGCTGTGGTCTTTGATCTTCATCAGTAAGTGCTTTAAGTTCTTTTCACTTTCAGCAAGCAAGATTGTGTCATCTGCATAATGCACATTGTTAAAGAGTCTTCCTCCAATCCTGATGACCCGTTCTTCATCATATAGTCCAGCTTCTTGGATTATTTGCTCAGCATACAGATTGAGTAGGTATGATGAAAGGATAAACCCTGACGCACACCTTTCCTGACTTTAAACCACACAGTATCCCCTTGTTCTGTTTGAACGACTGCCTCTTGATCCATGTACAGGTTCCTCATGAGCACAGTTAAGTTCTGGAATTTCCATTCTTCACAATGTTATCCATAATTTGTTATCATCCACACAGTCGAATGCTTTTGCATAGTCAGTAAAACACAGGTAAACATCTTTCTGGTATTCTCTGCTTTCAGCCAGGATCCATCTGACATCAGCAATGGTATCCCTGGTTCCACGTCCTCTTCTAATTCCAGCTTGAATTTCTGGCAGTTCCCTGTTCACATAGTGCTGCAGCCACTTTTGAAGGATCTTCAGCAAAATTTTACTTGCATGTGATACTAATGACATTGTTTGATAATTTCCGCATTCAGTTGTATCACCTTTCTTGGGAATAGGCATAAACATGGATCAAGTTGGTTGGCCATGTAGCTGTCTTCCAAATTTCTTGGCATAGACAAGTGAGCACTTCTAGCGCTGCATCCATTTGTTGAAACATGTCAATTGGTATTCCTTCAGTTCCTGGAGCCTTGTTTTTTGCCAATGCCTTCAGTGCAACTTGAACTTCTTTCTTCAGTACCATTGGTTCCTGATCATATGCTACCTCCTAAAACAGTTGAACATTGACCAGTTTTTTTTGGTATAGTGACTCTGTGTATTCCTTCCATCTTCTTTTTATGCTTCCTGTGGCATTTAATAGCCAATAGTGAAAATTCCGTGTGCAGTATTGTCACTTCTATTACTACATCATGTTACAGTGCTATTTTAGAAACCAGAATGTAATTGAGGTTTAATATTTTTAACCAAACTTTTAAATAAAGATGAACTTGGATAAACATTTATTTTCCTTTTATGCACTAAATAATATAAAACATCAGATTACCAATTTTAAAAAGCACACACTCAGTTGAAGACATCAGATGTTGAAGTTTGAAGTTACACAGAAGTGGCAGTGATGTAAATGTTATCTCTAAGAAATCAGGTTAATGTAGATATAGTCCATTAGACTATTTTGAAACTATGCTATATTTCAAGACAAAATATAAGCAGAATGAAATTAGCAAATTAAAAAATCAGTATCTTCCTCATTCCATTATGTAGAGAAGAATTTGGAAGGAGCCCTGGTGGCACAGTGGTTAAGTGTTTGGCTGCTAACCGAAAGGTCAGTCGTTCAAACCTAGCCTCTCCGTGGGAGAAGGATGTGGCAGTCTGCTTCTGTAAACGTTTACAGCCTTGGAAACCCAATAGGGCAGTTCTGCTCTGTCCTATACTGTTGCTATTAGTTGAATTTAACTCAATGACAATGGGTTTGGTTTTTGGTAGAGAGGAATTTATCTCTGTGTCTCCAAAAACAAAAAAGGGAATAAAAATAGTCTATAAAATGTGAAAAATCATTTACCTCTCTGGTAAGGTTTAGAAGGTATTTTGAAGTAGGTAAATCTTAACTATTTTGCTGTTATTAATACTGATTAAAGTCAAAACTCTAAATTTGAACACAGAGAAATATGAAAAGAAATTCTAAGTTACAGAATGTATTGTCATCTCTAGGCTGTTTTACTTCATTTGGGAACCCATCTTAGAAAAGACTGACAAATTATGAGTCTATCCTTTGTTTGAGGGGCCAAAAGAGGATCCATAGAGTAGATATGCAGGGTCTGCTGGGTTAGATGCCTTTCCTGCTTGCCCTTGTGCTATCTATATAAATCTCTATTCTTGCTTTTATCATGGTGTGTCCTGTTTGCTTACCAGATCAGTTCTCTATCTTTATATTCCTAGAACTTCGCACAACACTTTCTATAAAGTAGGTTCTCAATATATGATTGTTGAAAAAAATGAAGCAAAAGAACCAAGATATTCAAGAGAATAAGCTAAATAAAAAATACAATTTAATAGAATATTAAAATTTTTTTTGAAATAACTTGTTCTTTTGTGCCTCCTTTTTCTTATTGATCTTTTCTCCCACGTCTCTGTCCCCATTAAAAGTTCCTTTTACTTCCATCTGGCATAATTTCCACCTCCTCCCCACATATGCTCTTCCTTTTTTTTCTTCCTCCTCTGTTCTGCTACACTCACTCCCCCAGTGAATCCTTATGTCCAGGAGAATAAATATAAACCTCATTTATTTTATTAACAAACATATATTGAAATCTACACTATGTCAGGCACTAGGTGCTGGAACTTCAAAGGTGAACAAGAAGAAATTCTGCCCACAAGAAAGATACAGCCTAGGTAGAGGGAAGACAGACAAGTAAACAACTTTGTAAAACTATGTGATATGTATTACAACAGAGGTGAATACTGAGACCTATGGGTTTGAAGAATACAGTAGAGAGATGGGAGCATCCATCCCAGACCATGTGTGCATGTCTCTCTCTCTTTAAAGGAGGCGTGAGGTGAAGAATTACTGTACCCAAAGAATTTGGTCTTTGTCCTTGATTCCTGGAAGGTGAGTGATTGGAGTATCTTTGGTATTCATGAGGGCTCCAGACCATACCTGAGAACTTGTGTTAATGAGTGACTCCTGTTGGGTGAGGGCTAGCCATGTCAGAAAGACTCACCGCGTGATATCAGCCAGATCTCCAAGGAGGAGAGGGGAGCTGGAAATTGAGTTCAACCATGTGGGCAATGGTTCACTCAATCATGCCTACGTAATGAAATCCCAGTCAAAACTCTGGACACTGAAGCTTGTGTGAGCTTCCTGGTTGGTTAAAGACATTGATGCATGTAAGAGTGACACATCCCTTGGGACGTGGAAGTTTCACGTTGAGGACTCTCCTGGACTTCGCCTTATGTATCTTTTCTTTATGCCAATCCTGATTTTTATTCATTATAATAGAATTGTAATAATAAATGTAGTTCTTTCCTTAGTTCTGTGAGTTATTCCAGTCAGTTATCAAGGCTGAGTGGATATTGGGGGTCCCCAAATTTATAGCTAGCAGGTAAGAAGTAAGGCTGTCAGGGGAACCCCAGACTTGTAGCTGGTAGCTGAAGTATCGGGTAGATTGTGCACCATAATGAGTAAGATCTGACCTAACTCCAGGTAGTTACGATAAGAAGAAGAACTGCGTTTGCAGTTGGTGTCAAGACACTTAGAGTTGTCAGAGACAGACACCTCAGGAGGCAATAGCCATGTAAGTTTTGAAGGATGAATGGAAGTTCATCAGGCAGGGCATGGTGTCAGAGTTGGGGTGGCATGTGAGAGATGGAAGGCTATTCCAGACAGAGCAAACAGCATAATACAGAAAATTAGCTGCCTTTGTACTGCTGATCTAGCTTGGTCCCCTTTTTCATTTGCTTCTGCACTCCCCTTTTATCTCATCCCACTCCCACTTTATTATTTTTCTTTTTCTGCCTCCAGAAGTCTTAGCAGTAATTAGTTCCTAGAAGGAGGCTGGTTGTACTATCAAAGGGAGGGATTATTTTTCACTTTTGCTACTTAATGAGTCTGAAAATGTTATTTTATATTTTTCCCTAAAGATGTGAGACATTTTTGTGGCTGTACTCCTTAACCCACTATAGAAAAAGTCAGTCGGGTGAACATTTATTGAACACCTATAATGTGCCTGACCCTGGGGATTTGATGATAAAAGAAGATAGACACCATCTCTGTCCTTACGGAAGTTACGTTCTAGAAGGCAACACAGATATTAAAAAAAAAGTTATAAGTATGACAAGTTATTATAGGGAAAGTGGAGGGTGTGAGGTGGGAGAGAACCTGGTGTAGTCATACGTGAGCAGAGTATAGAGAGTGAGGGGAAAAGTGGCGTGAGATGAGGCTGGAGAACTGACTGAGGGAAGGATTATGTGGGTAGGGTCTTTTAGACCAGGGCTACTGAAAGTGTGGTGCCAATTTATCTGCTTATGATGGGTCCACGTGAAATAAGTAAAGATTAAGGATTTAGAAATTTTTTATAGCATTTTGACATTACCACAGCATCTACATGTGATTGGTGTCAGCTAATGTGGTTTGCTATTTAAATTCTGTGTAGGAGTCTCCTGTAATAGTACAACTGCTATTACAGGAAAAAATTCTGGAATAAATACCCAGATTAAGAAACTTGTATCAGAGTTTAACACACTACTTCCTTCATTGAGAAAGTCTTGTTATGAGAAAAATGTCACTTAAACAATATATTTAGTAACATAGTAAAAATTGTGAGTTATGTAAATGTATTAAATTCTACATTAATTTAGAATATGTTCAATTCTACATTATCCCCCTTATGTGATTATATGAAAGCTGATCGTAAGAAACTTTTTGCATGCTGAGTTATGATCATTATAGAGGGAAAAAGTTTGGTTGAGTACATTTGAACCACAAAAGAAACTATTAGTCTTTTGCAAAAAATCAGTTTTATCCCAGCACTTTAAAGTTGTGAATTGAATGGCATAGATTTGTTTTTATAGCTGACATCTTTGGTGTTTTCAATAATCTTAATACATCCATGCAAGGAAGGAATACAAAATATTTTTCAATAACAGATAAAACTGAAGGGTAGAATTGAGAATTGGAAGCTTGGAAGAGCAGTTTCTATAGATTTTTATGACATGTTCTGTAATTTAACAAAAAACTATCAGTGAGATAATTGATGATCTTGGCATTGCACGTCTGTGAGAAGTCATTGCTGAATGCCTTACAAATCTGCTAGAACATTTGAATTGTATTATTTTATCCAAAAAAATTCATGCATGAGAAAATAGTGGATCTAGTTA
This sequence comes from Trichechus manatus latirostris, assembly GCF_000243295.1. Taxonomy (NCBI): domain Eukaryota; kingdom Metazoa; phylum Chordata; class Mammalia; order Sirenia; family Trichechidae; genus Trichechus; species Trichechus manatus. Next base: position 3,794,090 of record NW_004444059.1, read on the forward strand.
AAACTTTGAAAGATAATTTAAATTTAACCATAGCTTTACAGGATGAATTGTTGTAACTGTTAACTGAGAAGGGATTAAAGATAACTTTTGAAAATACACATCATCACTTGCCTCACTTTGGATAAAAAATAAAACAAATATCCTGAGATCATTCTAATTCCTTTTCTTCCATTCCTGTCAATTTACCTCTGTGAGACTCTTTCTCTATTATGAATGTTAATAAAATAAAACATAGATGCATACTGTCCCCTGAGAGCAGTACTGTCATCAGTCCAATCTAGATAATTTGAAGAAGGAGAAAACAAGCTCAACTATTGGTATACACGATGTTCATTCAAAGTGTGTGTAAAGCCATGTAATACAGGGAATTGCTATTTCCTTCATAACTTTTTGTTTTTTTATGATTGCAGAATGACAAAAGTTATGAGCGAAATAAACAGTTCTCCATTTTACTCTACTATATGTACACTTTCAGTGAATGATGTATACAATTCTTGTGCTTTTTTTTTTCTGTTTATTCTGATTAGATTTATTAAAATGTAATTTTAGGCCTATTGAGTTTGTAGGTCTTCTCATTTCATTTTTCTAGAAATTTATTTTATTATAGTTTACAACTTAAGTTTTTCAATCTTCAATTTGTTGATTCACAGTGGATTAAAGATTATGAAAGAATTAGTCTGTCACCACAGATAGATTGAGAAGCACTTCTGTAGGCCAGGTTTAGGATTTTGGGCTCTGTCATAAAGGCAGGAGGAAGCCTTTGAAGGTTTGATGATAGCTGTTCTCACTATTCAGGATACTACGAAGACAGTCACAATTAGGAGTCTTGGGAGACCCTAGCTGTCAGCCTTGCTTAGGTGCTGAGAACAGGAGAACCAACCAACCAACCAACCAACCAACCAAACAAGCAAACAACAACAAAAAGCCTAACAAACAAAAAACGAATCTGTTACCATGGAATTGATTCTGACTCATGGTGACGCCATGTGTGTCAGATCAGAACAGTGTTCCATACGGTTTTTTCAGTGGATGATTTTTCAGGCATAGAATGCAGACCTTTCTTCTGAGGCACCTTTGTGTGGACTCAAACCTCCAACATTTTAGTTAGCAGCTGAGTGCATTAACCATTTACACCACCCAGGGATCTAACCTCAAATCCTCTATCAGCTTGGCTTAAGCTAGTGCAGCTGCCTCCTCTACAGTCACGTTTATGTGTAATGAGAAAATGAGAAAGCAAGATACAGCAACAGACTTTTTCCTTTGCACTCCTGAGCATTAAAGAGGTCCCAACCAGATCCCAGAAATACTTGATTTAGCTGTGTTAAAATAATGACAATAATTTTAGTTTAAGTGTGTGACTGACCTTTTATGCTAATTATTATAAATTAGTGATTATATGATTTTATATATATATATACTACTAAATATGTGAAGGGTTAATTTGGCTATGTTTTATTTAGAATAATAGAATTTTGGACCTGAAAAGAACTTGATATATTTAATTTAACCTCTTGAAAAAAAACTGATGGAAAAATTAGGTCTCAGAAAGGCTTGATAGAAAGAACTGATTAAGAGTTTGGTCTTGGAACCAGATTTTTAAGGTGCAAATCCCAACTGCGCCTCTTACCAGTGTTAACCTCAGGTAGTTTACTTAATTTCTCTATACTTTGGTTTCTTCATCTGTAATAGTTTGACGATAATAATAATGTTATTTACCTTATATGGCTGTTGTGATGATTAAATGAAATAATCCAAGAAAGCCTTTAAGCACAGTGCATGAAAAATGGTAGGCACATTGTATGTATCATCTATTATGATGATGATGGTGGTGGTGTGGTGGTGGTGGTGATGAAGATACTTTGACCTGTCCAATTGTATAGTGGCACAATTGGAAGTAGAAGCTTGGGATACTCTATGTTCATCTGGTGATCTTTCTGTGTCTACTCTAGTTATCACACTGAACTGTTCACTTGTGCACCTTTGTGAATTGTTCTTCACATACTGATTCCTTTTTTGAGTGCTCACACCTTTCAAAAGATGAAAGTGACTTCTACTCCTGACAATACCTGTATTTTGTCAGCTGGGTGGCAGCCTCACAAGTTTGCCACATGTCTCACCAAGTGTAGAACAATTACCAAGGGTTAAAAAAGAAACTGCAGCATCATGAACATGTTGGAATAGGCTGATTTCATTACTGAGACATATTTGAAAACAAGTCTTCAGTCTTTTAAGTTATAGTATACTTTACCAATGTATTCGATAAATATATCTCCACAATTAGTAAAATATATTGTTCTGAGAGTCTCTCAAGGCAGGGTATAGAAGCATATTTTTATCAGTTGAGTAAAAGAGAGACAGAATTCCATTTCAATTTAATTAAACAAATATGCATTGAGACCTTACTTTCTGCTTGACATTATACTTGGCCTTGAATATATAGCTATGAATAAGATAGACATAGCCTTGCTCTTACAAAGCTTTCAGTCTAGTGGGGAGAGTAGAAAAGGCCTTTTTCTATACACAATCCTGATCCACAGGAGGAAAAAAATCAGTCATGGAAATAAAGAGAAAAAAATTTAAAGTGAAAAATAACACACAACCCTTTTAAAAATTAAGGATGAGCAAAAATTCAACAATAAATAAAATAATAATAATAATAGTATAAAAGGTCTTGGCTTGCAAGGGACATGATGATCCTGAGCCTCAGCAGTGGCAGTGGCTGCACTGAGAGCAGGGAACTCATAACGGGGATGGCCTACAGGAAAATTACTAAGAACATAACCTGAGTGCATATGCGTATGGCCTTGCCAGGTATTGGAGCACGGAGAGTTTTAGCAAGATCCATTTTCATGGCTTCAGTTACCACGTTTAGGCCAGCCCTAATCTCTCTACTAAGTGGCGGTATATTTGACTTTGTTACTTGAATATAGTGTAGGTACTCAAACTCAACATGTTCCCAAACTAAACTCATCTAGCTACAGTGTAACCTCTGTAAGAACAGTGACTTTGTTTTGTTCTCTGCTCTGTCTCCATCTCTTAGAATTTGTTCTAGTAGAACACACAGAAGTATTTGTTGAATAAATGAAATCTACTTTATGCTCACTGTGATTAGTTGAGGTGAAGATACATAGGTGTGAAAGGGAGAAAGGAAGTGAAGAAAGTTGGAGAGAGTAGAGCTAAAGAGATTTGGAAAGAGATTAAAAAAATTGGGACAGGCTGAGACAGGAGGTGGCCAACTTCTACACACACAGACGTAGAGAGAGAGATGTACATTTCAGATCGAGCTGACAGGAGATTATCATCAATATCTCATGGATTTAGGTTATTAAAGGCTTCTAAAGCTATACTGCACATATGCTATTATTTCTTTTGGTGGCAATAGCACTTTTTATACTTATCCATGGACAGGAGGAAATTAAGAAAGGAAAAGAAATTAATTTTTAGATGGTGTTTATTTTCTTTATTATTCTATGTTGTCTTGTGGTTTTGGTAAAGTTTCACAAAGTCTTGAAGTCTAATTAGGCCTCTTCAAATGACAAAGAACAGAGTTAGACTTACATCACTTTGATAATGTGGGTTGACTTACAGATGCACACACAAGGAATTAAGGGAGAAGACAGGAAACCACCTGAACTGGTGCACACTGAGGCCTTATGGAACAGGAGCATCATTCAAGGAACAGCACAGCTTTAGTGAACTGATCATCTTGTTCTATCTTCAGCTCCCTAATCCTACCATTATGGTGACATTGCTACTGTCTATCTCTGCTGCTACTGGTCTGTTTCACATCCAGACTTCTCAGAAAGAGCATCTGATTGGTTTGTTCTGATATGTTCTCAAGTTTTTGCTCAAGGCCTGCTGATTGGTTGCTTGGATATCTCTCAGGTAACTCAAACTCAAAAAGCTGTGGCCATCGTAGCAGATTACAGGAAACAAGTATGGTGTCTTCTAAATGAGGAACACCTCAGAAGGGGGCAAATGACCAAACAGTGAGGGGAATTTGGATGCCAGTAGCATAGCCTATATGGGAAGAGTGATGATGGAGAAGATGCCTTCTCTACCACTGTCATGATGAAATGTATACACCCCTGGGGAAAATGACAGGGAGGGAGAGAGTTTTGAACTTAGCTTAAACTGGAAGAGACCTGGAAAACAAAAACAAAAACATAGAAATGATTAAATCAGCCTGTAACACACTAAATTCAATTTTCTATTAACTTTAAAAAGAGATACCCATAGTGGAGTGGTTAAGAGAATAAGCTCTAGAGTCATAGTACCTATGTTTGAATCCCAGCCCTACTACTAGTAGCTGTATGACCCTGGTGAAGTTATTTTACCTCTCTGTGCCTCACTTTCTTCATCTCTAATATGGGTACCTCAGATAACTATTATGAGAATTAATGACTTAATATATTCAAAATACTTAGAACAATATCTGACAAATAGTAAGCTTGGTAAACAGTACGTATTATTCTTTTACTAGGGAAAAATGAGGTCTTAAGATTAAGATGAGGTATAGAAAATAAAATGATACTTTCACACACCTGAGTTTTGCCAATTAAAATAACATTTAATCTACAGAGGAAACAGGATAATTTTAGAAAAGTCAAAGGGGAGTAATAATTTGATGGGTGGAAAAAAGAAGTAGAAATGCAAAAAGCTGAAAAATATACCTGTACTGTTGGCAAAATAGTTGTCAGTCGTATTCATAGAATTGGCTGTAGGAGAAGGAGGAACTAAAAGGAAAGAAATCTGTGCTTTATCCTGCATTTGAGGCATTTTGAAGGACATTCTTGGGTACAACAAATAAGAACCTGAAATACTAAGATAAATAGCAAGTGAAAATAAGTTGTCAATTTTTCTTGGCTGTAAAAAAAAAATTATGTTACAAAACTGCTGCAAATCTTACACAGGAGATTTTGCTCCGAAGCTTAGATCTGCATCAAAAATCATCTGTTGGGTCCATTTTGAATATATAGTAGTGGTAGAGATAAAAGAGGCATTTTTTTCCCTGTAGTCTTAGGAAACTGGTAGAATATTCTGTAGAAGTTAATGAGGAGGTTTTGCATGCCCTAGAGGGTTATGCTCTCCTGATCAATACTTTCACTCTAGTAAATTTTAAGTAATGATAGCAACCATTTATTGAATAGCTACTCTGCATGAAGCACATACAAGGTGAATTTATATACATTATTCTTGTATTCAACAAATACTTACGGACACCTACAATGTGCTAGGTAGTGTTGTAAGTATTAAGAATACAGCAGTGAAGAAAACCTATGAAAAATAGAGCTTACATCCTAGAGTGCGAGTAAATACATAATAAAATATACAAATAAGTAAAAGTAAGTGAGGATGGGTGATAGGGAGTGCTGAGTATGCATACGGAGGTTTGCAATTTTAAATAGGCTGGTTTGGGAAGACCTTATTGAGAAGGGTGACATCTGAAAGAGGTGAAGGAGCGAGCCACATAGCTATGTGGGAGAAAAACATTCCAGACAGAGAAAACTGGATGTGCAAAGTCCCTGAGTCAAGAGTATACTTGAACTGTTCAAGGAACAGCCAGCACAGCTGGAGCAGAGTGGATGGGGGAGATATAATGAGAGATTTGATCAGAGAAGTATAGGTGGGGCCTAAGTAACCCTTCATGTAGATGATCATGAAAGTCTATGGGGGTGGTACATCATTTTCTTAGACGATCTAGAGACAGCAGTTGTATTTTTGCATTAGTGACCGTTCAGTAGAACCCTTTGGCCACAGTGGTCCCTGTATCTAAGTAGACTCTCTGATCTAAGCATAGAGCATGGTGCCCATCACATAGTGGGGCCTCTACAAATATCTGTGGAGTAAATGAATAAATTAGGAAAATAGGGCTTAGGTGCTAACTCTGAAATTAATTAGTTGTGTGAGTCTGGAGGAATTACTTGACTTGTCTGTGTCTTGATTTGCAAAATGAGATCTTTTTTCAGTTCTCCTGTTATATGATTATAAGAGATGGCCAATCTTCCCAACAGCTCCGTTGCTTCTTGCTGTGAATGTTGACTGTCAGCCTGCGTAGGGAAAGGATGAGGGTGACCTGAACGCCTTCTGTACCGCTCACACATTTATTTACCTGCTCACTCAGCACTCTGTCTTTCTGTTTGTATTCTTGGCTTCAGCCTTTGGCCAAGACAGTAAAGTTGGAGATAGAGGCTAGCTCTGGCAAGGTGACAGAACTCTTTGGGCATTTCTTCCTGTCAGAGGGTTGGATATGTGTGAATGGCTGAGCTAAGGCAAAATCTGGGTCCCTGTCAGGCTCTTAAGATACTAACATATACTTACCCTTGTTGTCAAGTCATGATTTGGGAAACCTGGCTGGGGCTTTCCACCTAGCAGCCACGTGTTCACCATAAAGAAGATTCTAATGACAGTAGCTCAACACTAGCAGGAATTATGTGATGAGTCAGGAAACATTAATCAAGTAAATCTATTGTGTCTTGAGGCCTGAACTGAATACATTTTCTTCGGGGTATGGGCTATATATAGCCTTAGAAGAAGAGAATTATTTCTGATGATAGCAGAGTCAGAATCAAATGAAAAATTTCCTTTGAAAATGGAATTTTTAACGACTTCTATATTTACCATTTCTGGAGCTAAGTTTACAGGATGAAAGGACAAATCTGACATAAGTGAAGCTGGTTTCTGGATATCACTAAGAATGTTCTGGCCTTTTAGCCTTTCAGGGAAGGATTATTTGTCTCCTAAGGTTGCTAGGCAAAGCCTTGTCCTTTAGTAGCAGAATCTTAAGCAAGGCCAGAAGCCAGCAGGTCGGCTGAGTCCATGTGGATGCTGCATTCTATTCAGATGAACACTAAGTACTGCAATCTATTGGGCAAAGCAGCCGTCTCTCTCTGCTGTCTATTGGTGGCTAAAAACAAAGGCTGTGTGGTGGGATGAGCTTTTAAACTGATGACTCATGGCTCTTGGAGACTGATACATTTGATAAGCCAGTAAGTCAGTCCTATACTCAGAACACTATTTTTTTTAACCAATAAGGCTCACTAGCTAACAGTGCTATTTAGTTCCCCTTATTCACTTCCAGGTCCTTTTCCTAGCCTATTCCTACAGACTACTTTTAATTACCATTATTTTGCATTATGATTACTAAATTACAAAGGGTAGTGACAGAAACAGGCTGATCCTGATGCGGTATAGCTTAATGTGACAGCAACAAGGACAAGTAGCATTTGTATACTGCATGGCAATTTTTGAAGTGGACTTGACCCTCAGCAGCCCTGGGATAGATAGACATTAGTTATTATACTATTCTGACAACAGATGCAGGGAGATTGTGTCTGGCCCAGGTAAGACATGGACTTGACCCCAGAGCTCCTGATCAAGTTCCAAGCTTGTTTCTTTTCTCCATGCTGCCTCTATATCTGTGCTTGAAGCAACAGTTTGCATATTTTTCTTAGAGAGTTTCAGCTGAGCTGTGTAAATAGTTCAAAGTGCGTGGAGAATATAAAGAACATTGGCTGAAATCTAATCTCTCGTGTCCTAATGGGCATCTTTTTTACGTTCCATCATCAGCAAGTGAGTTGTTAGTTGCTGTCGAGTCAGTTCTGACTCATGGCAATCCCATATGTGCAGAGTAGAACTGCTCCATAGGGTTTTCAAGGCTGTGACCTTTCAGAAGCAGTGGATCTATTTTCTGAGGCATCTCTGGGTGGGTTCAAGCAGCAGCCAACCTTTGGGCTAGTAGTAGAGCACTTAACTGCTCCACCCAGAGTGCTTTGGAAAGGAAGGCACCTTTATTATACAAATTCTTTTCTCCCACTTACCGTTCTTTTTTCTATATTATATTTAATCATTCTCATTTTGATATACTGCATCTTTATTCTAATCTTTTTTCTTTTATACTGTTTTTTTGCTATTCTTTTAATTTTATCAATCTTCTTTTATCCCTTTGTGCCTTTCCTAGTCAAATTCTGCTTCCAGGATTATTATTGTTTTATGTGGTCCTATGATTTTGGCAAGGCGCCCTAGTTTTGCAATGATTAAGAGCTTGGCTGCTAAATGAAAGGTCGGCAAGGAGCCCTAGTTTTGCAATGATTAAGAGCTTGGCTGCTAAATGAAAGGAGAAAAAATAAAAAATAAAAAAAACCAAACCCATTGCCTTCAAGTCAATTCTGACTCATAGCGACCCTTTAGAACAGAGTAGAATTGCTCCATAGGGTTTCTAAGGAGTGGCTGGTGGATCTGAACTGCTGACTTTTTGGTTAGCAGCCAGGCTCTTAAAGCACTGTGCCAGTGGAGAAAAGACCTGGCAATCTCCTCCTGTAAAGATTTACAGCCGAGGAAACCCCATGGGGCAGTTCTACTCTGTCCTATAGGATCACTGTGAGTCGGAATTTACTTGACGGCATGCAACAACAGCAATTGATTTTGGCAAAGCTTCACAAATAAAGTCTTGAAGTGTTAGGCCCTTTCAAATTACATGTGGGACAAGGGGGGTGTCAGAGCATGTGATAGGTTAAATAACTCTGAGCCACTCTGCATTTGACTCCTGAATAGAAATTGAGTTTTCTGTTACTTTGATGATTGTCAGTGTGTAATGAGGGGAACAAGAAAATGAGTCAAGAATCACCCTAATATCAATCCTACATTTTGTAATAGGCAACAAAATATGCCAGGAGCATGTTGTTGCATGTATTAGTAAATCATTGCTTTTTATTGCTCAGTAGTGTTCCATCACATGAATTTACCACAATTTGTTTATTCATTGTCAGTAGATGGATATTTGAGCTGTTTCTAGCATTTGGTTCAAATGAATCAAAGCTGCTATAATTCAGTAATGGGTCTTCCTGAAGAAATATGTTTTCCTTTCTCTGGGGGTGAATACTTAGGAATGAATGTTTTACTTTATAAGAAGCTTCCAAATAGTTTTCCAACTGCCTGTGCTATTTAATTCCCACTAGCAAGGAGTGAGAGTTCACGTCACTTTGCGTCTTTTGTCGACACTTGGCAATTGTCAGTCTTTTCAATTGTATCTATTCTAATAAGTGTGTATCTCATTATGGTTTTAATTTGTATTTCCCCAATGACTACTGATGTTGGGGCACTTTTTGCATATCTATAGCTAGCTATGTATCTGTGCATCTATATATCTATATATATTTCCATCTTTATATTTCCTTTTTGGTAAAATTTGTATTTAAATATCTTGCCTTTTTTTTAAATAGGATTTTTGTCTTACTAAATTGTAAGAGTTATATATATATATGTGTGTGTATATATATATATATATATATTCTGAATACAGGCCTGGTTCACACATATGTTTTGCAAATATTTTCTCTTATTCTGTAGCTTGTCTTTTAATTTTCTTAATGGTATCTTTCAAAAATGCATAAATTTTTAATTTTGATGAAGTACAATTTATTAATTTTTCTTTTAATGTACATGCCTTTTGTATCCTGCCTAAGAAACCTTTGCCTAACCCAAGTCACAAAGATTTTCACCTATGTTTTCTTCTAACATTTTTATAGCTTTAGCTTTTACATTCAAGTTTATAATCCATTTCAAGTTAATTATTGCTTACGGTGCAAGATAAGGGTTGGGGGTTCTCCTTCCTTCCTTTTTTCATATGAACCATTATTGAAAAGATTATCCTTTATCCATTGAAATAAAAAAAAAAATCAGTTAAGGATTTATGAAGGATATATGTGTGGGTTTATTCCTATACTCTTTATTCTAGTCCATTAATTTATACGTCTATCCTCATGCCAATACCACACTGTCTTGATTACTATAGCCTTATAGTACTGTCTTGAAATCAGATAGTACAAACCCTCCAGTTTTGTTGTTTTTCAAATTTTCCTTTGGCTTTTCTATTTCCTTGGCTTCTCCGTATAAATTTTAAAATCAGTTGATCAATTGCTACATGATATCCTCCTGAGATTTTTGATTACGATTGCCTTGAATCTGTAGATCAATATGAGGATAATTGATATCTCCACAACAATATTAAGTCTTCTTATCCATGAGCCTGGTAAATATTTCCATCTATTTAGGTCTTCTTTAATGTTTTATACTTTTCACTGTAAAATCTTGCCTATATTTTGTTAGATTTTTCTATAAGTATTTCATGTTTTTTAAATGCTATTGCAAATGGTATTCCTTTTAAATTTTTATTTCCAATTTATTCCTTGGTAGCATATAGAAATACAATTGATTTCTGTATATTGACCTTATATCCTGAAATCTTGCTAAACTCACTTACTAGTTCTAGTAGTGTTTTTGTAGATGCTTTGGAATTTTTAAAATGTAGATGATTATATAATCTGGGGAAAAAAGATTATTATTTTTTCCTTTCCAATTTGAATGCCTTTTATTTCTTTTTCATATCTCATTGCATTGATTGGAATGTCCAATCAACGATGACTTGTTAACTGGAGGTTTTTATTTAAAAAAGAAACAAAAAAAATCAGACCCACTGCCTTCAAGTCGATTCTGACTCATAGTGACCCTATAGGGCAGAGTAGAACTGCCCCATAGGGTTTCCAAGGAGCTGACTGTTTGGTTAGAAACCTAGTTCTTAAACATTGTGCCACCAGGGCTCTTTATTAGGTTGAAGGAGCCCTGGTGGCCCAGTGATTAAGCACTTGGCTGCTAACCAAAAGGTTGGCAGTTCGAACCCACCAGGCCACTCCACAGGACAAAGATGTGGCAATCTGCTTCTCTAAAGATTACAGCCTTGGAAACCTTATGGGGGCAGTTCTACTTTGTCCTATAGGGTCACTAGGAGTCAGAATCAACTGGAAGGTAGTGGGTTTAGTTTTGGTTTATTAGGTTGAGGAAGTTCCGTTATATTTTTACTTTGCAGGAAGTGATTTGTTTATCATGAATGGTTGTTGAATTTTGTCAAATGCTTTTCTTGTATCAATTGATGTGGTCGTGGTTTTCTTCTTGAGACGACAAATATGGTAGATTACATTGTTTTGTTTTAAGATATTGAAAACCTTTGCATTCCTTAGATGAACCCACTTGGTTGTAGTTTATTATTATTATATATTGTTGGATTTGATTTACTAGTATTTTGTTGAGGATTTTGCATGTATGTTCAAAAGGTATATTTTGCACCCATGCTCAGAAGTATATTTTGCACCTGTGTTCTAGTTTTCTGTTTTGCTTTATACCATCTTTGTCTGATTTTGGTATAAGGGTAATGCTAAACAAACAAACAAACCTAAACCTGTTGTCGAGTGTATTCTGACTCATAGATTTGTGCATAATTATTGTATTTTCTTCTTTAAATGTTTGGTAGGAGTTGACAGGGAAACCATCAGGTACTAGAGATTTCTACCAGTTTTATTGACTATGAAAGAGGAATGTGAAGTTTCCAGCTATAATTCTAGATTTGTCTACTTCTCCCTTAAGTTCTGTCATCTCTCTCTAGGGAGTATGTTTCATGTATTTTGAAGTTCTGTTGTTAGGTGCATATGCATTTAGGATTGTTCTGTCTTCTTCTTTTTTTTTTTTACTCTTTATTTATTTATTTATGTTTTATTTACTTTAGATGAAGGTTAACAGAACAAACTAGCTTTTCTTGAAACAGTTAGTTCACATATTGTTTTATGACATTGGTTAACAACCCCACGACATGTCAACACTCTCCCTTCTCAACCTTAGGTTCCCTGTTACCAGCTTGCCTGTCCCCTCCTGCCATAAAGTCTTTGCCCCTGGGCTGGTGTGTCCCTTTAGTCTCATTTTGTTTTATGGGCCTGTCTAATCTTTGGATGAAGGGTGAACCTCAGGAGTGACTTCATTACTGAGCTAAAAGGGGGCCTGGAAGCCATACTCTTGCTGTTTCTCCAGTCTCTGTCAGGCCAGTAAGTCTGGTCTTTTTTTGTGAGTTAGAATTTTGTTCTACATTTTTCTATAGCTCTGTCTAGGACCCTCTGTTGTGATCCCTGTCAGAGCAGTCAGTGGTGGTGGCCAGGCACCATCTAGTTATACTGGACTCGGTCAGGTGGAGGCCATGGTAGTTGTGGTGCATTAGTTCTTTGGACTAATCTTTCCCTTGTATCTTTAGTTTTCTTCATTATCCCTTGCTCCTGAAGGGGTGAGACCAGTGGAGTATCTTAGATGCCCGCTAACCAGTGGAGTATCTTAGATAGCTGCTCACAGTATTTTAAGACCCCAGATGTTACTCACCAAGGTAGAATGTAGAACATTTTCTTTATAAACTATGTCATGCCAGTTGAGCTAGATGTTCCCTGAGACCATGGTCCCCACAGCCCTCAGCCCAATAATTCAGTCCCTCAGGGAGTTTAGATGTGTCTGTGGAGCTTCCATGACCTTTCCTTGTACAAGTTGTGCTGGCTTCCCCAGTATTGTGTACTGTCTTACCCTTCCCCAAAGTCATCACTTATCTATTGTCTATTTAGTGTTTTTCCATCCCCACCCCTCCCCTTCCTTGTAACCATCAAAGACTGTTTCTTTTTGTGTGCAAACCTTTTCATGAGTTTTTATACTAGTGGTCTCATACAATATTGGTCTTTTTGTGATTGACTTATTTCACTTAGCAAAATGTCCTCCAGATTCATCCATGTTGTGAGATGCTTCGCATATTCATCATTGTTCTTTATCATTGCATAGTACTCCATTGTGTGTACGTAGCATAGTTTGTTTATCCATTCGTCTGTTGATGGGCATCTAGGTTGTTTCCATCTTTTTGCTATCGTGAACAATACTGCAGTGAACATGGGTGTACATACGTCTATTCATGTGATGGCTCTTATTTCTCTAGGATATAATCCTAGTAGTGGAATTGCTGGATTATATGGTATTTCTATTTTTAGCTTTCTAAGTAAGCGCCATATTGTTTTCCAAAATGGTTGTATCATTTTGCATTCCCACCAGCTGTGCATAAGAGTTCCAATCTCCCCACAGCCTCTCCAACATTTGTTATTTTCTGTTTTTGCTATTCGTGCCAGTAATGCCAGGGTGAGATGGTGTCTCCTTTTGGTTTTGATTAGCATTTCTCTAATGGGTAGTGATACAGAGCATGTCCTCATGTGTCTGTTAGCTGCTTTAATTTCTTCTTTGGTGAAGTGTCTGTTAATTTCTTTTTCCCATTTTTTAATTGGACTATTTGTCTTTTTGTTGTAGAGATGTTGGATTTTCCTGTAGATTTTAGAGATTACACCTTTGTCAGATTTGTAACAGCCAAAATTTTCTCCCCAGTCTGTAGGTTCTCTTTTTACTCTTTTGGTGAAGTCTTTTGATGAGCATAAGTGTTTAATTTTTAGAAAATCCTAGTTATCTAGCTTATCTTCTGGAGTTTGTGTATTGTTAGTTATGGTTTGTTTCCTGTTAATGCCATGTATTAGGGCCTGTAGCATTGATCCTATTTTTTCTACTATGAACTTTATAGTTTTTGGCTTTCTATTTAGGTCTTTGATCCATTTTGAATTAGTTTTTGTGTGTGGTGTGAAGTATGGGTCTTGTTTCATTTTTTTTGCAGGTAGACATCCAGTTTTGCCAGCACCATTTGTTAAAAAGACCGTCTTTCCCCCATTTGATGAACTTTGAGCCCTTGTCGAAGATCAGGTGACCGTAGGTGGATGAAATTTACATCTGGGTTCTCAATTCTGTTCCATTGGTCAAGGTATCTGTTGTTGTATCAGTACCAGGCTGTTTTGACTACCGGAGCTGTATAGTAGGTTCTGAGGTCACGTAGTGTGAGTCCTCCTACTTTCTTCTTCTTCTTCAATAGTGCTTTACTTATCTGGGGCCTCTTCCCTTTCCATATAAAGTTAATGATTAGTTTTTCCATCTCTTTAAAGAATGTTGCTGGTATTTGGATCAGGATTGCATTGTATTTGTAAATTGCTTTGGGTAAAATTGTAATTGTCACAATGTTGAGTCTACCTATCCCTGAGCATGGTATGTTTTTCCATTTACGTAGATCTCTTTTGGTTTCTTGCAGTAGTGTTTTGTAGTTTTCTTTGCATAGGTCTTTTAAATCCCTGATTAGATTTATTCCTAACTATTTTATTTTTTTAGGGGCTATTATGAATGGTATTGCTTTCCTTATTTCCTTTTCGTAGTTCTCTTATTGGTGTATAAGAATCCAACTGATTTTTGTATGTTTATCTTGTATCCTGCTACTCTGCTGAATCTTTCTGTTAGTTCCAGTAGTTTTTTTATGGAGTCTTTTTGGTTTTCTGTGTATAGTATCATATCATCTGCAAATAGGTACAGTTTTACTTCTTTATTAGCAATTTGAGTGCCCTTCATTTCTTTTTTCTTGGCCTGATTGCTCTAGCTAGGACTTCCAGCACAATGTTAAATAGGAGTGGTGAGAAAGGGCGTTCTTGTCTTGTTCCTGTTCTCAAGGAGCATGTTTTAATTCTGTCTCCATTAAGAATGACGTTGGCTGTTGGTTTTGTGTAGATGCCCTGTGTTATTATGAGAAATTTCCCTTCTATACTTATTTCATTGAGAGTTTTTATCAGGAATGGGTGTTGGACTTTGTCGAATGCCTTTTCTGTGTCGATTGAGATAATCATGTGATTCTTTTCTTTTTATTTATGTGGTGGATTACGTTGATTGATTTTCTGCTGTTGAACCATCCTTGCATACCTGGTATGAATCCTACTTGGTTGTGGTGTATTAGTTTTTTGATATGATGCTGAATTCTATTGGTTAGAATTTTGTTGAGAATTTTTGCATCAGTATTCGTGAGAGATATTGGTATGTAATTTTCTTTTTTTGTGGTATCTCTGCCTGGTTTTGGTATCAGGGTTATGTGGCTTCAGAGAATGAATTTGGAAGTATCCCTTCCTTTTCTATGTACTTAAATAGTTTGAGTAATACTGGTTTAAGCTTTTCTCTGAATGTTTGGTAGCATTCTTCAGAGAAGCCATCTGGGCCAGGGCTTTTGTTTTGTTGGGAGTTTTTTTTTTTTTTTTTTTAATGACTTTTTCGACCTCTTCTCTTGCTATGAGTCTGTTCAGATTTTCAGCCTCATTTTGTGTTAGTTTGGGTAGGTAGTGTGTTTCTAGAAATTTGTCCATTTCCTCTAGGTTTTCAAATTTGTTGGGGTATAGTTTTTCATAATACTCTGTTATGATCCTTTTTATTTCAGTTGGATCTGTTGTAATGTCCCCCATTTAATTTCCTATTTGGGTTATTTGCGTCCTCTCCTGTTTTTCTTTTGTCAGTTTGGCCAGTGGTTTGTCGATTTTGTTGATCCTTTCAAAGAACCAACTTTTGGTCTCATTGATTCTTTCTATTATTTCTCTCTTCTCTATTTCATTTATTTCTACTCTGATCTTTATTATTTCCTTTCTTCTGTCGGCTGCGGGGTTCTTTTGCTGTTCTCTTTCTATTTGTTCAAGTTGTGTAGGTAATGTTTTGATTTTGCCTCTTCTTTTTTGATGTGTGCATCTATTGCTATGAATTGACCTCTGAGCATTGCCTTTAGCTGTGTCCCAAAGGTTTTGGTATGATGTGTTGTCATTCTCATTTGATTCTAGGAATTTTTTGATTCCATCTCTAATTTCTTTTATTATCCAGTGGTTTTTAAGCAGGGTGTTATTCAGTTTCCATGTATTTTTTTTTTTTTCCTTGTTCTTCCTGTTGTTAATTTCTACTTTAATGAGGTTGTGGTCAGAGAAGAGACTTCATAGTATCTCAGTGTTTTGGATTTTGTTGAAGGTTGCTCTGTGGCCTAAGATGTGGTGTCTTCTGGAGAATGTTCCATGTGCATTGGAAAAGAATGTGTACTTTGCAGCTGTTGGGTGGAATGTTCTATATATGTCTATGAGGTCAAGTTGGCTGCTTCTGCCCTTTACATCTTCTATATCTTTGTTGAGTTTCTTTCTAGATGTTCTGTCCTTTACCGAGAGTGGTGTGTTGAAGTCTCCTACTATTATTGTGGGACTGTCAATCTCTCTTTTCAGTGCTGTTAGAGTTTGTTTTATGTATTTTGGAGCCCTATCATTGGGTGCGTAGATGTTTATTATGGTTATGTCTTCATGATGGATTGTCCCTTTAATCATTGTATAGTGCTCTTCTTTGTCTTTTACGGTGGATTTTGTTTTAAAGTCTATTTTATCTGAGATTATTATTGCCACTCCTGCTCTTTTTTGGTAGCTGTTTGCTTGATATATTTTTTCCATCCTTTGATTTTTAATAAATTTACGTTTTTGTTTCTAAGGTGTGTCTCTTAGACAGCATATTGAGGGATCCTGTTTTTTTTTTATCCATTCTGTCACTCTCTGTCTCTTTATGGTTGCATTTAGGCCATTTACATTCAGTGTAATTATTGATAGGTATGAGTTTATTGCTGTCATTTTTTAATGCTTTTTTTTGTGGTGCAGATGTTTTCTTTGTTCTTCTTACTCTCCTGTTCTGATTTCCTTTTGTTTGTGGTTTTTTTTCATTTCTTTTTTTTGTAGATTTTGTTTTTAATGAGACTTTATGTTTTTCTTCTTTATTTTGATGAGTAGTTTATTAACTTTCTTTGTGGTTACCTTGAAATTTACCTGTATCTTACTAAGTTTGAACCAGTCTATTCTGACTTGATATCACCTTGCCTTCCTCTCCATTAGAAAGTTCTATACCTACACCATTTATTCCCTCTTTTATTGTTCTGATGTTGTCATTTACAGATTAACCTCTCTGGTTCCCTGTTGTAAATATTTTGGTTTTGAGTAGTCTGTGAGAATTCATTTCCTAGGTTGGTATTTAGTAGTGCGATCTTGTGTCTTAGATTCAAGCTGTAGTCTGATGTTGTTTGTTCTCAAATTGAAGGACTCCCTTGAATAATTCTTATAAATTTGGTTTTGTTTTTGCATATTCCCTGAATTTCTGTTTATCTGGAAATGTCCTAATTTCACCATCATATTTGAACAAGAGGTTTGCTGGGTATATTTTTCTTGGCAGTTTTTTTCTTTCAAGGTTTTATGTATGTCATCCCATTGCCTTCTTCCCTGCATGGTTTCTGCCAAGTAATCAGAACTTTGTCTTATTGTTTCCCCTCTATATGTGACTTTTTGTTTTTCTTGAGCTCTCGAATTCTTCTTTTGTCTTTGGTTTTAGCAAGTGTGATTATGATACGCCTTAGTGATTTTTTTTGAGGTCTATCCTGTATGTGGCTTGTTGAGCTTCTTGGATGGTCAGCTTTTCATCTTTCATGATATTAGGGAAGTTTTGTGTCAGCAACTCTTCAATGATCCTCTGTTTTTCCGTTTTCTCCCTCTGTTCTGGAACTCTGATCACTCACAGATTTTTGCTTTTGATTGTATCCCACATAATTCTCAAGGTTTCTTCATTCTTTTTTCTAATTTTTCCTCAAACAGAGTTGTGTCCGATTGTTTGTCTTCAATTTCGCTGATCCTGTCTTGCATTGTTTCAAACCTGCTCTTCAGACCTTCTATGACACTGTCCATTTGTGAAGTCTTGTTGTTTATCTTTTGGGTTTCTAATTGTTGTTTTTGTATGATTTCTAGTTGTGAATTTACTTTGGCATTTTGTTCCTGTATTATTTTCCTGAATTCTTCCATTTTTTGGTCTGTGTTTTCCATGAATGTGTCTTTTTTTCCCTTATTTTTGTCTGCTTTTCGCTTCAACTCTTGGATAGCTCTGAATATTAGAGATTTGAATTCCCTATCAGGTCTTTCTAGTGCCTTTTCTTCTACTGGGAAGTCATCTGGTGTTTTTATTTTGGATGCCTACTGGAAACATCCTGTCCTGTCTTTTTTATGTTTTGATATTGTCTGCTGCCTTTGGGACATTTAGTAGTTATTTTCTTCATTTATTCATTGTAGGTTTGTTTTTTTATCCTCTGGACACAATACTTTTCAGTTCTTTGTTCAATGGGCAGGGCCAGTGACTCAGCTATGGTGTAGCATGGCAGGTCCAGCTGCAGGGGAGGGGCTTGAATGGATTGTTTGTGGCAGGTACTGGGACTGACAGGGCGGGCTGGGGTCAGTGCAGGGTAGGTTCTGGTAGGCCGTGCCTATGCTGCTCGAAAGTGTGATGTTCAGCACACGGTGCAGGTCGGCAGGAGGGAGGGTGGAGGTTGTGATATGTGGAGGTAAGATGGGTATAGGAAAGAAGATAGAGGGGAGAGAGAAACAGGAGCCAAACAAACAGAAGTGCTGAGGGAGCTTGCCATTGGAATGGAGAGCAGTGAAACCGAGAAGTGGAGAAAAACAGAAATGAAAAAAGCAAAAGAGAAAAAATAAATGAAAATTAAAAAAAAAATAAAAGAAATGCCCCCAAGGATCCCATTGGCGACTGTGGAAGTGGCTTCCAGGCCTTTGGGCACAGCCCGTTTAGAAGGGGTTGAGATGACAGACAGCACAATGTATTCAGGAGACAGGAAGGAGAGGAAAGCAGATATAGATGAGAAACTAAGAAATGAAGAAAAACTAAAAGGAACATAGAAAAGAAAAAATAAATAAAAAATAAAAAAAGAAAGGTCCCTTGGGATCCCACTGAAGTGGCTGTGCAGACCGGGGAAGTGGCTCCCAAGCTGCACAGTACAGCCCAGCTAGAAGAGGCAGAGATAGCACATAGTGCTAGCTATTCAGAAGATAGGAAAAGAAGGTAAGTAGAGAGAGATTAGAAACTGAGAAATGAAGAAA
>NW_004444059.1:3812830-3840333 GCF_000243295.1 Trichechus manatus latirostris
AGTAGACTCATGTTAGAAAAAAAAAAATGATGAAAGAAAAACAAAAAAAAAAAAACAGAAAAAAAAAAGTTAAAAAAAAAAAAAAAAGCCCCCAGGGTTCCCACTCTTGCAGCTACGCAGACTGGGGAAGTGGTTTCCAAGCTTCGAAGTACAGCCTGGCTAGAAGGGGCAGAGATGGCACACAGTGCCATGTATTGAGGAGACAGGAAAAGATGGTAAATAAAGAGAGATGAGAAACTGAGAAATGAAGAAAGACAAAAAGGAAAAAAAAAAAAAAAGAAACGTTCCCAGGGATCCTACTAGCGTGACTAGGCAGACCACAGAAGCGGCTCCCAAGCCACGCAGTACAGCCCATCTAGAAGGGGCTTCCAAGCTGTGAAAAGAAAAAGAAAACAAACAAACAAAACAAAACAAATAAAGACCCTGGGGATCCCACTAGCGTGGCAGCACGGACCGGGGAAGCAGTTCCCCAGCCAAGCAGTGCTTCACAGCCTGTCAAGAGGAAGCAAAGATGGCACATGGAGCCAGGCGTTTGAGAGAAAGGAGAGGGAAGAGGTGAGAGGCAGGGAAGAAACCAAAAGAAGCGGAAAAAAGCAACACCACTAACAAAGAAATAGCACTGAAGGAGCTGGCTGGGCGAGCAACCACAGCCAGCTAAGAAGCAGGGGAGGCCGAGCAGGGGGAAAAAGGGTAGGGGATGGGAAAGCGTGTATCTATGGTTACCCAGTGCTCCGTCTCCTTGTGGGAGCTCGGTGCAGCTGCTTTCCCATACTCCCTGTCCGCCAATCTCTGATGGGAGTCCAAGATGGCGAATCCATGCTGCATTAGCTGATAGGGGACTTCCGCTCGTAACTCTCCTTGTGTCTGTTCTCTGTCAATTTCTTATTCCATTTGGTGCTTGGCTGAGGTCTTTATCTCTTAATTTGATGCTTAGGGTTC
Organism: Trichechus manatus latirostris; assembly: GCF_000243295.1. Lineage (NCBI taxonomy): Eukaryota > Metazoa > Chordata > Mammalia > Sirenia > Trichechidae > Trichechus > Trichechus manatus. The sequence goes on from NW_004444059.1 coordinate 3,813,770, forward strand.
CAGGATTGACATTTGTCTCTGTTTTACTTAGGTTTTTGGGTCTTTGCTATGGAAGGACGGCATGGTGCTTCTGTCTATCGTGCCATGTTGGTTCCACCTCCTGTCTTCTTTTTGAGTTGACCCTTTTATTATTATGGAAAATTATATTTGAAGTGGGGTTTTTTTTTAGCAGCACATAGTTGGGTTATATTTTTTAAATCCATTCTGACAATCTTGGTTTTGTAGTTGTTGTATTTAGACTGTTTACATTTATGTAATTATTGATATGTTTGGATTTTGGTTTAGCACTTAATTACTATTTTTCCTTTTTTCCTTCCATTTTCCATTCCTTTTCCCTTTCCTGCTTTTTTTCAAGTTATTTGAACATTCTATATTATATATTGCATGTTTTAGCTATATATGTTTGTATAACTTTTTAAGTTGGTGTTCTTGGGAATGTAATATACACACCTAACTTTTCATGTCTACTTAGAGTCCATACGTTACCACTTCAGTTGGAATGTAGACACTTTACCACTAGCTAGGTCCTTTTATTCTCAGTTCTTTATGTTGTTATTTTATGCATTAAATCCACACACATCAAAACCCTTTTTGTTGTTGTTGTTAGGTGCCATCGAGTTGGTGCTGACTCATAGCGACCCCATATACAACAGAATGAAACACTGCTTGGTCCTGTGCCATCCTGATGATTGTTGTGCTTGAGCCCATTGTTGCAGCCACTGTGTCAATCCATCTCGTTGATGGTCTTTCTCTTTTTCTCTGACCCTCTACTTTACGAAGCATGATGTCCTTCTCCAGGGACTGGTCCCTCTGGATAACATGCCCAAAACTCTTTTAAACAATGTTAAATTTTTTGCTTTTTATCATTGTGGTAGGTAGAAGAGTGTCCCTTAAAGATGTTCATGCCCTAATGCCTGGAACATATGAATATATTACCTTACATGGCAAAAGGGAATTTGAAGATGTGGTTAAGGTCAAGGGCCTTCAGATGGGGAGATTATCTTGGATAATCCCACTTATCTAGGTAGCCCCAATCTAATCACATAAATCCTTAAAAGAAGAGGAACTTTCCCAGCTGTAGTCAGAGAACTAGAGAGAAAGCAGCATGAGAAGGACTTGGCTCACTGTTGCTGGCTTTGAAGATACAAGAAGCAGGCCAGAAGTCAAGGAATGCAGGTGACCTCTAGAAGTTGGAAAAGGCACGGAAATGGATTCTCCCCTATAGCCTTCAGAAACAAATACAGCTTCGTCCACACTTTAGTCTTTGCTTGGTGAGATTGGTAGTAGACTTATGATCTATAAAACTCTAAGTTCAGAAATTTTTGTGTTTTAAACCACTGTTTGTGGTAACTGTTACAGTAGCAATAGAAAACAAATACAGCGAGACCCATTTTCAACTTCCGAAATACAGAACTGTATGATAATAAATTTGTATTGTATTAATCTACTAAATTTGTGGTAATTTGTTATAGCAGCCATAGAAAAAACATAAAAATACTAACCACATGATGAAAATTTCAATAAAAATGGTAGACTCTGACTTTCTGGGGATCCTGTCCTACTATAACACATATCAAAGCTAAATGAAATATCCAACAGTTTTTTTAAAGTTTAAATATTCATAAATAAACTTCAAGGAAAAAAAGAAAATCCTCAAATGCTAGAAAAAAAAGTTATCTCAAGATTGGAAGTGGAAAAGAGTATCTGATGCAATGATTGGGACTGGGCAGAACACAGGGTTTCAGGGCCTTTGCCATATAAGCTAACATATTCACAGATTCTGGGGATTAGGACTAGATATCTTTTTCAGAGGTGGGCATTATTATGCCTACCACAATGATTGGAGACAAAAATTTTAGCCTGGTCTAAAGGCATTTTCACTGTATGTAGATTTAACACATAAACAACAGCAATATAAATGGGTGAGGATAAAGGAAATTGTATATAGATAAATTTTCTACATTCAGTTGAAGTGGTAACATATGGACTGTAAGTAGATGGTGAAAGTTAAATATGTATATTGTATTCCCTAGAACACTAATTTAAAAAGCTATACAAAGAGATATAGCTAAAAGCAACAATAGACAAAATGGAATAGTACTAAAAATAGTGGCATCTAGTAGGTAGAGGCCAGGGAATGCTGCTAATCATCCTACAATGCAGATGACAACCCCCACAACAAAGAATTGTATAACCAAAAACTGTCAATAGTGCCAAGGTTGAGAACCCCTTGCTACATTGAGAAACCTTGCGCTAATATAATGACTCACCTTTATCATGGCTTTCCAAAGCTTTACACTTTAGTTTTAAAGAAATAGCTTTCTGTACTCCTACTTTAATGGTTTCCACAATATTTAATTAGGTCACATACGTACGATAGAAAGTGCAACTAGAATAAATAATTTTGATCTGGAGGAAGCGTAAGTGTTGTGGGGGGGGGGTACTAGAGAAAAGCCTACTAACCAGCAGCATTCAGAATGTCATTGGTGAGAGTCAGAGGTATTGGGAGTATCCTTAATTCTATGAGTTGGTTGTGTGAAGGTAGATTAGAACTTCTACATGTAAATATGTGTGTATATGTATATTTACATTTCTCTCTCATTTTCTCTTCCAACAGCATTTTAAATAATAGCATTATTTAAAATTGCACAGAGCAAAATTTCACAGAGTTGAATAGAAGGGTTATGAGGGTTAAGTGTCTTTTTTTTAAAATCTCTGATTTTCAATCTCTGTGAACTGGAAACAAACTTATTTCAAGACTTCCTATTTGAGTAACTGGAAATAGCATTATTTAAAATTTACCTTATGTAACTTTTGTAGGTATTTAATACAATTCAGTATTTGGATTGCTGCTACAGAAGGATCTTTAATTCTCTGATGTCGTGGATTGAATTGTATCCCCTCAAAATATGTGTCAACTTGGTTAGGCCATGATTCTCAGTATTGTGTGGTTGTCTTCCATTTTGTGATTGTCATTTTATGTAAAAGAGGATTATGATGGGATTGTAACACCCTTACCCAGGTCACATCCTTGATCCAATGTAAAGGGAATTTCCTTTGGGTGTGGCCTCTACCACCTTTTATCTATCAAGACATAAAATGGAAAGGGAAGTGAGCAGAGAGGGGGAACCTCATACCACCAAGAAAGCAATGCTAGGAGCAGAGCGTGGAATCGGGTCGGGGCCATAACAATGAGATCATTTGAGATCTATTTCTCAGCAGACAAAAGTATGTTCAAGGTCAATGGCACATAATTTTCAATATAGCCCTAAAATTTTGAAGGTAAAATTTAAGTAACGACATTCAACTTCAATGTTTAGAAAGTAAGAGTTTCAAAAGCAATTAAGAGGTAAATCTGTACAAGGACCACTTTGGACGTGGGGTCCCTGCGCGGAGAAGCTCCTAGTCAAGAGGAAGATTGATGAGAAGGCCAACAGGGACAGAAAGCCTTCCCCTGGAACGGATGCCCTGAATTTGGAATTTTAGCCTACTTTACTGTGAGGAAATAAGCTTTTCTGTTAAAGCCGTTCATTTGTGGTATTTCAGTTATAGCAGCACTAGATGACTAAGACAGAATTTGGTACCAGGAGTGAGGTGCTGCTCTAACAGATACCTAAAATGTGGAAGCAGTTTTGAAACTGAATGGATAGAGGAGTGGCAGCGGCAGAGGACCAGCAGCAGCAAAGAACCCACAGTGACAGAGATGCAGCAGCAGAGAACCAGCAGCAGCAGAACCAGAAGACCAGCACCAGACAGCACTGGAGCCAACCCATGGAGTGAGAGAGCTGAGGGCCTGTGTGCAAGTGGCTTCCTGGAGGAGTGGGGTGCCTCCAGGCACTTACTGGTGGAGCTACAGAGCTTTGGAACACTTGCCCCAGCAGGGAAGATATGGGCATGAGGTCTGAGGGCCAAGAGGCCACAGGAAGCAGAAGCTGAAGAGACAAGGAACACAAGAAGCTGAGCTGCCTCAGTCTCAAAAGGTATGGCCAGGACCTCTGGTGTTTTTAAGGGTGGAACTGCTACTTAGATGGACTAGGAGAATGATGTGCCTAAAGCCGAGGGAGCAGAGTGCTGTCCCAGTGGGCATGGAAGGCAGAGCAGAAGCCCGGGGCCGAGGAGCCTCCACTCAGAATCTGGAGAGTCCAGGCAGTACCTAGAGTCTAGAGGGCAGGGCTGTTGTGTAAATTGTCTCAGAGAACAGAGGATTATTTTCAAGCCTTAGGGCTAATGTAATGTGTTCTGCTAACTTGCTTGGTGCCTGTTATGCCTTCTTTCCCTCCAGTTTCTCCCATTTGTAATGGAATGTCTAAGTTGTGCCTGTTCTGCCATTGTACCTTTGGAAGCAGATAATTTGCATTCTACATTTCACAAATGAAGAGTAATTTTTGGATTTTGGACTTGGAGTTAAGACTTTTGCTATGATATCATGGGGTGGATATGTTTTGCATGTTGCAAGGGTGTGATTTTTTGGGGGCCAAAGGGTGGAATGGCATGGATTGAATTGTGTGCCCCCAAAATATGCATCAACTTGCTTAGGCCATGATTGCCAGTATTGTGTGGTTGTCCTCCATTTTGTGATTGTCATTTTATGTTAAAGAGGATTACGATGGGATTGTAACACCCTTACCCAGGTCACATTCCTGGTCCAATGTCAAGGGAATTTCCCTGGGGTGTGGCTTGTACCACCTTTTATCTCTCAAGATATAAAAAGGAAAGGGAAGCGAGCAGAGTGGGGGGATCTCATACCACCAAGAAAGCAGTGTTAGAAGCAGAGCGTGGTCTTTGGACCTGGGGTCCCTGCACGGAGAAGCTCCTAGTCCAGGGGAAGACTGATGAGAAGGCCAACAGAGAGAGAAAGCCTTCCCCTGGAACTGATGCCCTGAATTTGGACTTTTAGCCTGCTTTACTGTGAGGAAATAAACTTCTCTTTGTTAAAGCCATCCACTTGCGGTATTTCTGTTATAGCAGCTCTAGATGACTAAGACACCTGATAAATAATTTCCTTTGAAATAATTAAATTAAATTACATTAATTTTATTTTGTGTAGTTTTACAATTTTGTGAGGTTTCACACAACAAGCAATCCTTCATCACATGTAAGTTTTGGAGTAGTTCTCAAAGTTTTCAAAATTACATACAGAATTAAAATGGAAAATTTGATAAGGCGAGAGAATTAAAAACTAATTTGGAAAACCTCCCAGATTCTGATTTTTTTCCTAGTTTCCAAAAATAGAACTAAAAATGCCCACCCACCCCCCAATAGTGTAATATAGTACATGTCGCTCTGCAGGAACCTCTGACTCTATCCTTCAAGTGTTTTGGTAAGTCCAGATGGAGAATTCCGGACCCACCTGTTTTGATAGAGAGTTAAGAAACTCAATTGATCCTTGTACAGATTTACCTCTTAATTGCTTTTGAAACTACTTTTTACATATTGAAGTTGAATGTCGTTACTCAAATTTTGCCTTCAAAATTTTAGGGCTATATTGAAATATATTATGTGCCATTGACCTTGAATATACTTTTGCCTGCTGAGAAATAGATCTCAAATTATCTTACTGTTACGGTCCCGACCCGATTCCAGTATGTGTATAGTAAAAGGCAGGGAGAGCCTGCATGAGTATGGTCAACAGTGGCTCTTCTGTCTCATCTGCTGTCTTCTCATTCTGCGTATTCTATCTGTCTGTCTGTCTATATCTATCTGTCTGTCTCTATCATCCATCCATCCATCCATCCATCCATCCATCCATCCATCCATCCATCCATCCATCCATCCTTCTATCCTTCTAGCCATCCATCCATTGCGGTGTGGGCAGACACCTTGGCTCTGTTACCCGTGCCTCCTGCTGTGTACTTGTCCTGGAGAACTGGAGACCTGGTCTTAGCGTTGTGTTTGGCAGGGGGCGCGCGAGGTCCAGCAGGTGGGGGCTAACTTCTCTCCCTCCACTGTCCGCGCGCAGGGAGCTTTCCAGCCCCCCGCCCAGGGCAGGGAACCTATCCACTCGGGCTCCAGGGACTTCCCAGGCTCGCCATCCAGCTAGTCTCTCCCTACGTTGTCCGGCCCATCTTGGCAGTCTAGGGTGCTTTGGCGGACTTCCTCCGCCCGCGCGGGAGAGGGAGTCCCCTGCGCCACGGGGGTGATCCGAAGCCGTAGTCCACGATGGTGTGCAGGCTTCCCTCGTTTGCCTAAAGGGCGGGTGAGTCTGGCTCTTTTTAGCCTCGCCTCCTGCGGCTGGGTGGTCCTCTCTCTCTCTCAGGCTGCCTCTCAAGACACACGCCCGAAATCCAGGAAAGACGGCCCATCAGCTTAGCACCTTGAATTTAGATCTTTAGATCCCGAAAGGAGGTTGGCGTTGTCTGGGGTCAGCGAGAGAGAGGGAGGGCGGAGGGCGGAGGCTGCAGCTGCTCAGGGCAGGGGCTCGCTAGACCGGGCTTGGAGACCGAGGAGCCCGTGCGGGAAAGGGGTACCGTCCGCCGGGCCTCGCCCGCTGCGGTCCCTCCCTGCTCCTCCTCTCCCCGCCTTCCCCGACTCGCCCCTCCCTCCCCGGAGGAGCAGTCTCTCCTCCGCGTGTCTCCGGGCGCTCTCTCCATTGTCTCTGCCTTTACAACAGGTTCGGGCGGCGCGAAAGACCGTGAGGGTGCGGAGCCGTCCGAGCCCCCCTGCTTTTTGGGGGCCGCCCCTTTTCTAGATGTGCGTGACTCTGGCTGCTCTTATTCTGCTCGGGCGCTGATTCCCCGGCGGAGCAGCTCCGAGGCGAGCTCGACCCCTCCCTCTGGGCCACCCTCCCAGCTGGCGTCGCCGCCTCGGCTTTGCGTGTGGGAATGATGTGCGCTTTGGAAGGTCTAAGTTCTTCACGCGCCTGGGGTGTTCTCGTCTTTTCTTCTTAGGGAACCAAATCGTATTAATCCTCGTAATCAGTAAATTCAAGACAGCAGCAAAAGAGGCAAACCCTATTTTCCCGCTTTATTCCAAGAAGCTTTTCGGTTTTTATTTTTATTTTTAAAGAGGGAGACGATGGACTGAGCAGATCCACACCATGGAGTCTCGAGTGTTACTAAGAACATTCTGCTTGATCTTCGGTCTCGGAGCAGGTGAGTGGCCGCAGGGTTGTGGCGGGGGAAAGGGATGGTCCCTGCCGGGAGCAGTCGGGCTAGCTACGGGAGCCTCGCTTTTCTGGGACTTGAAGTAGGTCTGCAGAGGGAAGCTTGGCGTGGGGGGCTGGTTTGGGTTTGGATTTTTGTGTGTATGTGTTTGGCTTGGAGACAGCAAGGTGGGTCACATCCTTAGTGCAGGCTCTGAGGGCCTAGGGGGAACTTTGCACTGAGAGGGCTTTTAAAGTAGGTCAGGGAAACGGGACTAGGTGCTCCGCTATTTAAAGCTTGGCTGCTGATCACAGGTAATGTTCTTGGCAGCGGAGGAGGGGAGTCGCCTCTCATCGTCAATTTCCAATATTGTCGCGAAGACGTGGTTCTTTGCTGCCCTGAAGGAAGAGGCGTGAATTTTGATGGAGTTTTTTTCTTTCTTTCCTCCCCTCCCGCCCCCATCTCTCACCAGTTTGGGGGCTTGGTGTGGACCCCTCCCTGCAGATTGACGTCTTAACAGAGTTAGAACTTGGGGAGTCCACGACCGGAGTGCGCCAGGTCCCGGGGCTACATAATGGGACGAAAGCCTTTCTCTTTCAAGGTATGAAGATCGTGCTGAGTCCCCTGTGCGATTTCAGTTCGGATAACCCCGGAGGAGTTGGTTTTGCGCTCCTCCTAACTTCTGTTTTGCCTGCTGGATGACAGTGTCTGAGCTGAACTATGGAGGGGTCAGCCTGAAACACACACCTTCCATCTCTTTTTAAAGTGGCTTGGTTCTCTCTCCTCCGGCCTCCTCCTCCTTCTTACTTTGTACTCTTGCCAGTTCTAATGGATAGTCCCTTAATTACCCTACAGAAACTCCGATGGCAGATGGTTGATTTTAGAGTCTGGGGAACAATGAATTATAACACAAACGCCTCATTTGGGTGAAATGGATTTAGGTAGAAAACAGAATCGCTTAATCTTGGTTAAGACACTGCTCTCAGAAAGTTTCCATACAATGGTGCCCTGCTGGAGGAATTTCTTTATATAGGTAGCTTTCTGGAAAAATTAGTATCTCTCAGGATTTTTATCTACTGTATATTACACTATATGAGACAAGATTCAACCTTGAAAGATCATGATTCTTCTTCTTTACCAATGAGAAAGGGAATAATATTCTCTTAAAATTTATTTTGAAAATATTTCAAGTCAATGTTAATCTAGAAGTATTTGTAGTATCACCATCAATTCTATACTTAGGATGTTTTAAAACTTCTTTTTTGAAGTCGATGGACATTTGCTACCTTTTAAATTATACTTAAACCGGTTCTATAGTCAGAAGGAAATTCTAATTCATCAGACCTTCAACTTTGATTTACCAAAGCTTTATGATGATTACTTGGTTTCTAAAGGTTGCTAAACAAGTACAGAAAGACTAGTTCCATATATGATGAAGTATCGATGAAGGAAAGAGAGAAATGGAATTTAGTTTAACATATCTGGTGAACTAAAGCATCTTTCCTCCACCTCACCCAGATTTTTCTTTTGTGAGTTTGGTACCATGGCTTCAAAAGAAGTACAACTCGTAATTATTAGAGAGTTGGCTATGCAAAATAAAACCACTTCAGCAAATCTACCATCAAGAAATGGGCATGAAATAAAACTTGAATGTTTCTGTAGTGGTGTTGTTGCCTGGTACCGCCAGTATGTGTCACACCAAAGCTTGTGGTTGAGAAAGGAGGAAACTGACATATGTCGCATTTATATAGAACAAATTTACCCTTACAAGATATAAAAATGTAACTTTCTGCTTTAATTATTTTGAGCCCCCTAAGTATGATTATTATGACAAAATTTATGATAATATTCTGTTCGTTTAAAGATTTATTTTTGCTTGCATCTTGAATCCTTTAAAAACAATTACCAAAGCTAATAAAAGAAGTAAAGCTAGACTGTCAACAAAATTTCACGGAGTTGAATAGAAGGGTCATGAGGGTTAAGATGCTGTTTTTTTTTTTTTTAATCTCTGATTTTCAATCTCTGTGAACTGGAAACAGAGTTATTTCAAGACTGTCTATTTGAGTAACTAGGAAGCTTTACAGAAGACAAAGCTCCCAATAGACAAATGGTGATGAAGTTCCCTTAAAAATTTCAAAGACCCTTTAAATTTTATTAGTGTTCTTCCTAGCTTCCTCTTAAGTGTCTGAGTGTCACAAATAGAAACCCCTAGAACTGCACATTTTATCTTCTTATGCTAGACAGTTAGAAAGTTACTAGAATATAGTCTCAAGGGACCGGTACCTATTGCTGGTTAATTTTTTGAAAGAATGTTTAGTATTTATTTTAACTTAAATTCATTTTGATTTCAATTACCAGCTTCTTCCAGTTAGGCATCATGTACCATATAGATAAGGATCAGGAAATACGTTCTCTTTGAATGATCCACAGTTAAATAGACAGCAGTATACATGCTTAACGGATTGATTTTGTTTGCTTGTTAGTACCAAGCCCAATGTTTAGACAGAGTAAATGCCTAATAAATACAGTTTATCAGATTTGATGATAGAAAATTTTATTTCTTGCCAAATTATGAACTTTATTTCATACAGTCAATCAATCAACAAGTCTTTAATGCCTGCCGTGTTATGATGTATTTACTGATTGTGCACTAATAGTAATTTCTCTTATTCTAAGCTTTGGGTTCTAAAATCAATGACAGGTGGACCTCTGGCCCTATGTGGTGGTTCTGCAAGGTAGCATTACCTTGGAAAGGTCTTTTCTCTGCTACTAGGATATGAAAACTGTTGTTAGGAAGTCAGTCTGACTCCTGCTGCTTCACTGGGATTCCATGGGTTTTAGAGAGACGAAAGCTTTCAGACTCTGAAGATTTTATAGATTTGGTTTCTAGTGAATTGAGAGTACTGCAGGTATTTTTGTGGAGTTTGTAAAATGTCATAGTGGGAATAGTAACAAATTACACAAACCTGTGAGATGCTCTCAGATTTCATATGAACCTATGAGATATGTTTCTTTGTGTTGTCAGATTTGTTCCAAATAGATGGAAGAGAATTTGTACCCTAAGAGTTCTCTGGTAATAATATAACTATTTTTCTGTCTCTTAGCTTTAAAATAAAGACATCTCAACATACACATAATAAAAACATATGGCAAAGTCATACCTCGTTTTTAGCACAGCAGTCATAGTATCACTAAAATTGATTTGTTGTTGTTGAAATTTCATTTAAAGCTGCTTAGGAAATTTAAGTAATAAGATGTTAAATTAGACCACCCATTAATAAATGTGGCTTTTAATTTGTGCTGACTGGAATAAATTTCTAAAGAGAAAAGTGTCCAGGCAACAATTTGGAATTTATATCAAGATATTCTAAGTCATTGAATACAGTTTTGTAGCTACAATCTGACTCATAGCCACACAAATATACCCATTATATTTTTTTAAAAAATGAAGAACTGAATGCTGACGATGAAAAATCCTATGAAAAGCTATAAAGACTGAAATTACAAGAACTAGTGCAGTTATAAATAGAATTTTACCTATCTTATTTTAAGGTCTAGGAAATATTTTTTGAGATAATGATCATAATAATGATCTTCCCTCTGTGTAAATGAGAGGCCAGGAGTGAGAGCATACAGAAGCACTGTTCTAGTACTTTCTAGCAGCATTAGCATAATTTTCAGATCTTTGATTTCAGTAATTCATTTGGCCGGGCTCATAAAGTAAATAGTTTTGTCTGTATAAGAAAATTTCTTCTGAAGTGTTCACAGATTTTATAATCTCATTAATCCCTACAAGAGAAGTACATAAATCCAAAGCACTTTTTTTTTTCCCCAGGGTTGGTAATTTGAAACCAAGTTTAGTAATTATTTTTAAAGAATTTAAAGATCTTAAAGGAAAAAAAAAAGCACAGTTCTACTCTTATGCCAGTGTTTGAAAACAGGAATGAACTAGTACATTTGATGGTGAGTCATTGACTTTAGTACGCAAAAGTAACTGTGTTAAGGAAGGTGAGGTGGGATGACTACTTGTCTTCAGTATGATGGTTACTTAGCATCTGTGAACTTATAGGTAATGGTCATTGGTGCCCTAGTAGAGTGGAATAACACAGTGATTAAGAAATGGGCTTGGAAACCAGATAGACCTAGGTGGAATCTCATTAGTTGTATTATTACACTGGGGTTAATTTCTCTGAGCATCAGGACCCTCAAGTATAAAATGAATGCTGTTAGGAGGATTAAATGAAGCATGTTCATTCATTCAAATAAATTTTTGTTGTACAACTACTATTCTGTTAGGTGCTAGGCATATGACAAATGAAATTAGAACATATCTTTGCCTTTATAGTGCCTTAAAAATAGCCCTTAAATAATTATACAGGTAATAATTTAATTACCATCTAGATAACCGATATGAAGAAAATTTAAGGATATAATGGGCACCTATATTCTAATTTAGATGGTGTTAAAAAGCAAAGATGTCGCTTCAAGGACTAAAGTGTACCTGATCCAAACCATGATATTTTCAATCACTTCATATGCATGCAAAAGCTAGACAATGAATGAGGAAGACCCAAGAAGAATTGATGCCTTTGAATTATGGTGTTGGTGAAGAATATTGAATATACCACGGACTACCAGAAGAACAAACAAATGTGTCTTGGAAAAAGTACAACCAGAATGCTCCTTAGAAGGAGGATGGCAAACTTCATCTCACATGCTTTGGACATGTTATTAGAAGGGGCCAGTCCCTGGAGAAGGACATCATGCTTGGTAAAGTAGAGGGTCGGCGAAAAAGAGGAACGCCTTTGGTGAGATGGATTGACACAGTGAATACAACTATGGACTCAAACATAGCAAAGATTATGAGGATGGTGCAGGACCTGGCAGTGTTTCGTTCTGTTGTACATAGGGTCGCCATGAGTCGGAACCAACTTGATGGCACCTAACAACAACAACAACAACAAATATTCTAATTTGAAGAGTCACAGGATCAGGGAAACCCTCTTTGAAAACAGAAGCATTTAAGTAATAGTTGAAGGATAAATAAGTGTAGTCTGGAAAAGAGAGATTGTAGGGTTGGGAGGGGAAGAGTAGCACAGGTCCTCTCTGAGTAACACAGTAACAAAGGTCCTGAGCCTGGAATGAGCATGAGCCGTTTGAGAAACTGGAAGAAGTCCAAGGTAGTGAGGACATAGGAGTTGTGATATGAAATGAAGCAAATGAGGAAAGTAGAGACCAGAGTATGTTTGAGTCCATCGTTGTGGCTATTGTGTCAATCCATTTCATTGAGGGTTCTCTCATTTTTGTTGACCCTCTGCTTTACCAGCCGTGATGTCCTTTTGTAGCAAATTGGCCTTTTCTGATGACGTGTCCAAAGTAAGCGAGCTGAAGTCTTGCCATCCTTGCTTTTAAGGAGAATTCTTGTTTTATTTTGTCTAAAATTATTTGTTCGTTCTTCTGGCAGTCCACGGTATAGTCAATATTCTTTGCCAACATCACAATTTGAATGCAGGCCATATTAACATAGCAGAATTGAAAATTTATCATTATATAAAGATATGTTGTGGTGGGCAGAATAATATCCCCAAAGATGGTCATGTTCTAATTCTTGGGATCTGTAAATATGTCATGTTACATGACAAGGGGAAATTACAGGAAGATTATGATTGAAGATGGAATTAAGGTTATTAGTCAGCTGACATTAAGATAAGGAGATGCTCCTAGATTATCTAAATTGGCTCCATATAATCACAAGGGTCCTTTCAACATGGAAGAGGAGGCAGAAGAATCAGTATCAGAGTGATGTGTTGTGAGAAAGACTATGGCAGCCATTGCTGGCTTTGAAGATGGAAATGGTCTGCAAGCCAAGGAATATGGGCATCCTCTAGAAGCTGGGAAAAGCAAGAAAATGGATTTTCCCCTGGAGCCTTCAGAAGGAACACAGCCCTACCAGCACCTTGATTTTAGCCTCTGAGACTGATTTTGGACTTCTGACCTCCAGAACTGTATGATAATAAATTTGTATTTATTTAAGCCACTAAGTTTGAGGTGATTTGTTACAGCAGCAGTAGCAAACTAATACCTAAAACAAATACCTAAAAATGTGGAAATGAGCAGCAGGCAGAGGCTAGAAGAATTTTGATGAGCATGATAGGAAAAGCCTAGATTGCTGTGAGCAGACTGTTAGTAGAAATATGGATGTTAGTGACTCTACTAATGAGGGCTCAGAAGAACCTGAAGAGCATGGTAGAGAAAGCCTAAATCACCTTAGAGAATACATAAATTGTCATAGCAGACAGTTGGTAGAAATATCGACATTAAAGGTGTTGCCAGTGAGGGCTCAGATGGAAGTGAGGAACATGTATTGGCAGAAAACTTAACTGAATTGTGTCCTGCAGTTATGCAGAAAGCAAAAATTGTAAACAATGAACTTGGATATTTAGCTGATGCAGTTTCCAAGCAAAGTGTCAAAGGTGTGGCCTAATTCATTCTTGGTGCTTATAGTAAAATGTGAGAGGAAAGAGACAGATTGAGGGAATAACTGTTAAGCAAAAAGGAACCAGGACATGATGATTTGAGAAATTCTCAGCCTATCCAGATTGCAGAAGGTGCTAAAATTAGGAGATTCTCCGTCAGGAAAGCCTCCTCTGGAGAGAAGGGCAAAAATGTGGTGGGAAGACTTCTTGCTAGTGCTTCAGAAGGATAAAAGTTGGAGTATTCAATCACACCAATTGATTGTATACATTGATTGCTGTTACAGTCGCAATAGGAGACTAATACATATGTTAAACCTTAACATTCATTATTTTTATAACTGAATTATACTTTCTTATAAGCCTGCATCCAACTATGCAGTGAGAGTGTATTTGTGGGTTGGTTGGAAACTCATACTTGCCAGTGACTTTCTTACAAGTAAGCTCAGAGTCTTCATGGTAAATGCTCAGAATGTTATACCAGCCAAATGACATTTCCTTGTCCCCAGTATGGCATCTAGGAATCTCTGGGTGGTGTAAATGGTTAATGTACTTGGCTCCTAAATGAAAAGTTGGAGGTTTGAGTTGAACAGAGGTGCCTTGGAAGAAAGGCCTGGTGATCTACTGCAAAATCAGCTAGTGAAAACCTTATGGAGCCCAGTTCTGCTCTGACATACATAGAATCGCCATGAATCAGAATTGACTCAATAGTAACTGGTTTACCGGTTTTAATATGACATCTGGATGTAGTGGAAATCTGATGTGTCCTTGGGGCAATAGAGGAAAGGATTTTATGCCCATGGAGGTCCTTGTGCTATCCACTGGGTACCCTCCAGACTCTCATGTTAAAGTCCATGGTTGGTTAAATTTGTGGTGTGTTTTTTTAGTAAGGACACTGTTCCCAGGCGATGTGGTCATTTCATCTTGTTCAGTATCATCGCTTGCTACATATGCATCCCCTAAAGGCACAGAGGGCTCCCCTAAGGCTTGCTGAAATTTCCATCCCACTTGGGGCCTAAGTGGTCTTCCCTGAAGACCTTGGCTAGCTCTGTGCCCCTTTACAGAGCAAGTGGGAATTTCTGGATTGCTTGTTTCCTACCTAGGAGCTGAAAGAGATTCTGAAGCACCAGCTCCATCCTTTTCCATTTCTAAGCATCCCACATCACCATTTTTACTCTAGTCATTCTCTTTTGCTGTGGACTTTTCCTCTAAAGTGACACCTGCAGAATAGTAAACAGGACACAAGAAAACACCTCTTTACTTTCAGCTTCTCCCCCTGTCTGTTATTTTCTTGTCCACTACCTTTTCTTAAATGTTTAATCCTGAGGTAGAAGGGGAAAAATTAGAATGCACGAGTATTTTCAAGGTGAAGTGGACAGCACTTAGCATGGTGGTTGGTTCTCAGTGAGTGTAGTAGCTATAATTATGGAATGGGCCAACTTAACTAGAAATCTTCTATCAAAAGTGCCAGGGATCTCTGTGGGTTGCTGACTAGGTTTGATTTGGGAGGCACAGAAGCAGTCTTGACAGGCTCTGGCAAGTGGATGACTTTGAATGTCGTGGCAGAGGTGAACCTTGGATTACAGTTGAAGAACCTCTGCCTTTATTTGACCTCTCACTGGCTGGAATTCTCCTCATGTTGGCCCCAGGCCCCATTCTTGCAGACATCTATCCTTTTTATCATTCTTGGCATTGTCTCTCTATAATTCAATACCTGCTAAGGTGTTAACTGATAACTTCAGTGTTAGACATGAAGGCTTTATGGTGTGATATATCTCTTCTTGATTTTACTTTAATTCAATTTAATGAATGTTTAATGCACTGCTTCTATGTGCTCACAGTATAGCGCTCACAGTATAATGGGGGAAGGGAAATACGTATATAAATTATTAAAGGAGGTAAAATAGGAACCAATATTTTATTGTACATAATGAAAGAGAAAAAATTATTTAATTGTAACTATCTTGAATCAATCTAGAAACTATGAAAATTACTTTATCCTAGTCTAAATATGATAAGATGTAGATAATTATTTAACTATGAGTTAATTCGAGGACCAGAGTAAAATCAAGTGTTATTTTTTTTTTTTATTTTTACAAAAACATCTGAGAGCACTTTCTTAATACTTTAATGCAAAACCATTCTATTTTGAAGTACTTATTATTCTTGTAAAATTTTTCTTTTTCATTTTTTAATTTATATCTCTGTCAGATCATCTTAAGTTAGTGCCTTTGTGTGTGATTTGAACACTTCTCTTACATCACTTTTATCAACTTCATGAAATTTTTCATCTTTTGCTAGCTTTAAGTTTCTAATTGACATTGAAGGGATAGATGCTAGTCATATGTGGAAATGGATTTTATAAGCAAATAGTTTATTAGTGACTATTGTATGATGACTTTTGCTTCACTATATAAACTCATGTTTGTTGAAACTCAGATATTGATCACTGCAATTAGAAAGGGTTAGGGAAAGAGCTGATAGGAACAAAAATGGAGCATAATTCCTCCCTCTCCCATTTGGCGTGCTTCCAGGAACCGGCCACTTAGATACTTATTCCCTGAGCTGTTCCGGATGGCATCTCAGTCTTCAGTCTGGGGATGACATGGTGAGACCAGGTAGCCACGTGTCTCTCCCCACAAAGGGAAGGTATACAATGACGATTTAGCAAACTACTGCTCTGAAGGGTCACACTCTACTGATCTAGACAAAGGGAAGAAATGATAGAGGTAATTCTGAACCCATATTGATGTGCAGACTCAGCCGCATTATCCAATAAGCAAGGTACCCAAGCCCACTGCTACTGAGTCAGTTCTGACTCAGAGAGACCCCATATGGTTTCCAAGGCCGTAAATCTCTACAGAAGCAGACTGCCATATCTTTCTCCCATGGAGCAGCTGGTGGTTTCAAACCGCTGACCTTTCAGTTAGTCGATCACTTTAACTACTGCGCCACCCGGGCTCCTTAAGCAAGATACATACGGGCCCAATTGTGCCTTCCCAGCAATCTGCAGTGCGCAATTTCATCTCTCTCCCACCACATCAAAGATGTGGTGAAATCCATGTGAAATTGTTCATCACAGATTAGCAAGTAAATACAGTTAAGCCTGTGTGTACGTTGCTTAATATGAGCCAGTGCATACCGTGCTTACTGGTTAATCCATCCCTGTGTGCAGTAGTAGTTAAGAGCATGGGCTCTTGAGATAGGCATCTTGGGTTTGAATCTTGGCTCCTCTGTTGACTAGTTGTGTGAACTTGATCTTGTTACATAACTTGTGTCTGCTTCAATTGGGCTAATAACAATACTACTTTTTAGTGTGGTTGTGTAGATTGTATGAATAAAACAGTGCCTGGCACTTACTAAGCAGTCAGTAGATGTTAACTATTATTTTTATTTTAAAATTAGCTTAGCAGGAGGTCATGCTTCCTTGCATTTTTTAGGGGCTGTCAAGTGGAAATGTTAGATTTCTGTGGAGGAGCTCAGGAAGTTGCCTGCCTGTGATGAAGGGAGGGCAGATGAAGGTAATCTGGGGTAGGGGAGAAACAGGCCCTGAAGCATCTTCTGTTCAATTTTGGGTGTTTTTGGCTTTGCTGAGGAGAAAAGAGGATATGCTGAGATTTGGGATCTAGAGAGAGAGAAGAATAAATGGCAAAACAAGAGAGGGAGGAGAATAATCTTCCCTGTTGTACCACTATTTCAGAAGTGGGGAGTAGGGGATAGAGAAAACCAGCAAAACAAGGTTCAGAGTGTAAACAAAGTTTAGCTTAAGTTCTGAGTCATGTGTGGTGGACAGAAGTGTTAGACGTCCTGAGAAACAGATTATGGAATCTTTTTACCTGACTCTAAGTGGTTAGTTGGCATCTCTTGACAAGGTACCTGTTTGGTCTGTTGGTAGGAGTAGTGACAGAGTATAAGATTTCAGGAATCTTGAATGGTGGTTTGGGACCAGTTTAAGGTTGACGAAACCATTGGGGTGGTCCTCTGGATCCTTTGTGAATTGGGATCTCTTTCCCTACATTTCCTGTTACTTTCGTGTCTTCTCCTGGATCTCTTGCTAGTGTTATTGTTTATTTCTGCAATTCAAAATCCCTTTTGATTTTGATTCTAGTAACAAGTGGAATGATTAACTGTCTTCTTTCTGTAGTGACATTGTAAGGTCCCTGAGGGGAAGGATCATGCCGTATATTTCTCCTAGCCACCATGCTAGTTCCTCTCTGGATTGTCCTTCCTGCTTTATTTTCCTTATTCTTTAGGACTCAGCTAAGCTGTCACTTGGGCTACAAATCCTTCCTCTAGTAGAATTATTGTTCCTTTCTCTGTGCTGCCTTAGCATCTTTTATTAAAACAACAATCCTCACTGTATTATAGCTATCCAAAACCTCACTGCTTCTCTTTCTCTTCCTGCTACCTCCATCATCCAAACCACTACCATATCTCAGTATCTCACCTGGTTTACTGCAGTAGCCTCCTAAGTGGTCTTCCTGCTTATGCTCTTGTTCTGCAGTCTGTTCTCAACATAGGTACCAGAGTGATCCTTTTAAAAGCGAATATGTATGAAGTCACTATTTTGCTGCAAACCTTTAGTGGTTTCCCACTTCACTCAAAATAAAAGACAAAGTTCTTATGACCTACAAAAGCCTACTTGAACTCTTCACCCCCACCCCATTACTTTTCTGACCTAATCTGCTCCTGTCTCCCATGCTCACTTTGCTTCAACTCCACTGACCACCTTGCTGTTTCCCAAATAGGCCAGGCACTCTTCTGCCGCAGGGCCTTTGCACTGGCTGTTCATGTTGCTGGGAATATTCTTCCCCCAAATATCTACATGTTTACCCACTTACCTCTTTTAAATATTTGTTCAAATACCAATTTTTAATAAGTCCTACTCTGACTACTGCATTTAAAAATCTCAACTTGTCTTCCACTCTCACCAGTATCTTTGATACCCCTTACTCTGCTCTGTTAGTTTCCATTACATTTATCATCTAACCAAAATAAAAAAACAAAAACAAAAACCAAACCTGTTGCCATTGAGTCAGTTCCAACTCATGGCAACCCCATGTGTTACAGAGAAGAACTGCTCCATAGGGTTTTCTTGGTTGTAATCTTTATGGAAGCAGTTCACCAGGCCTTTCTTCCATAGAGCCACTGGGTGCATTTGAACTGCTAACGTTTTGGGTTTGAGCTACCAACCTTTAGGCTAGTGGCTGACTGCAATCTGCTTGTGCCATCCAGGCTTCTTTTATCATCTAACATACTATATAATTTACTTATTTATAATTTTAATTGTTTATTGTTTTCCCATCTGGAATACAAGCTCCATAAAAGGTCAGTTATTTTTCAATGTTTTATTCACTGATGTATTTCTCAAGTGTCTAGCATATAGTAGACTTCTATAAATATTTGACAAATGAATATGCTGTCTCCCTGACCAGATTGTGACTGCCTTGATGCTTGGCAGTCTGCCTTATTCCTTCTTGCAGCCTCCTAGCCTACCATGGTGACCCCCATAATGTGCTCAGTAGGCCATTGATGAGTAAATATGTGGCACTGAATTGAGTCTGTTTGTTCATAAACAATCTGAATGTCTTTCTTTTGTGAGATTATTATGTTTTATACTTCTGTAACTTTAAAGAAGATTAAAGAACGCTTCTTTTAAATCAAAGCACCTTTTCTAGACATAAGAAAAGGCAAGAGGGTTGAGAGGCATGGATAAAAAGGTAGTTCTGTTTAAATTAGTGCTCTGAATTTTTCTGAGAGGGGCTCTTCTCCATCTCAAGATGAAGTGTTCCACAGAGGAAATAGCAGCATGATGAAGAACCTGGACATCTTGAATGCTCCTTGACAATGAGAGTTTAAAATTTTAGCTGGAAGTATTGTGAATTTAAAGTTTAGCAGAGATGCTCATATTCATATGAAAGTACTAAGAAACATTTCAAAGGCAGATAAGCATTAATTTGGATTATCTATGCTATCGTACTTCTCCATTATTGGAAATAAACGAACAACATGAGTTCAACCAGAGGACAGCAACCAGGGCTTTGAAAGGTTTGGAAACCATGTACAATGAGCGATGGTTAAAAGAGCTTGGAATTTTTAGCCTGGAGAATAAAAGACTTAGTGGAAATGTGACAATTACTGTTATATATTTGAAGGACAGTCATGTAAAGGAGAATTCAGATTCATTTTGTGTTCTTTTAGAGCAGTGATTCCCAAATGCCAGCTTGATGGTCAGTGGTTTGTTGACTACCTTGTAAATATACAGACTCCCTGGCCTTCTTAAACTTACTGAATCAGAATCTGAAGGGATGAGTTCTAGGAATCTATATTTTGATAAAGCTTCCTTGTGATTCTGATGTTCAGCCGAATTTCTGAACTATTGTCTAGAACCAAGTTGTCCAGTATAGTAGCTGCTAGCCACATGTGGCTATTGAGTACTTGAAATGTGGCTACTCCAAATTCAGATGTGATTTAAGTATAAAAATACAGAATGGATTTCAAAGACTTATTACAAAAAAATGTAAAATCTCATTAATATTTTTTAGGTTGATAAAATGTCAAAATGACAATATTTTGGATAAAGAGGGCTAAATAAAATATATTATTAAAATTAATTTCACCTGTTTCTTTTTACTTTTTTTAATGTGCCTACTAGAAATTTAAAATTACTTATGTAATTCACAATTGTGGCTCTCATCATATTTCTACTGGATAGCACAAGTCTAGATCAAAACTTGATCTATAAAGAAAGCTAGAAGAGAGGCAGATTTTGAGTTAATGAAAAAAAAAAAACATTTAAAACAAATATAGTTTCTAAAAACTAAATGGCTTATTTTAAGAAATATGTATCTGTTCATCAATCCATCCATCCATCCATCCATCCATCCAATAGATATACTTCTAATAATATTCAAGTACAGATTAAATTATCTTTTTATAGTGAGAATGTTTCTATGGGGTGGGAGTTAGACTAAATGATTTTTAAGGTCAGTTTAGTTTCAATTCAACCAAAAGTAAATTATTCTTTTTTCTCTGTTAATTAATTTTTCTTTTTGCTGTAACCCCTGGTGTCTACAATATCCTCATTTTTCATCTACTTGACAATCCCTAACACTCTCTTCAAAACAATTTTCTTCTAAAAAGCACCTTGGATTGTTCTTGTACTCTGAAGTTTGCACCTGAGAGACATACTGTCATTTACTACTGTGCTACGCATTGTATATCTATTTTATAAATATTCATTCTTAATGCTAGTGATCCACTTTATTTCTTCTTAGAGACTGCTTGCCCTGCGTTTTAATGTTTAATCTATTTTGCTTGTCTTTTTAAATTCAGAATCTCCTAGGCAAGCACTGTGTCTAATTCTGCATTCGTACAGTCTAACACGTTGTCCTGATGGACCATTACATGTCCCAGAAAAAGTGCCAAATAAATTAGGTATTTCAGAGTAGAACATAACCTATATATTTAGAACTTATTTACATTTCCAACAGTAATTGGTAGCTGAGCATCTTCACCATAAATTGTGTTTGTTGACATGTACTTGTAACTGAGCAGAGTTCTACCTGGAGACTGACCGATTGTTGAAAAGGAAATAAAGTAGGCATATAAAAATGGTTGCTCTAGGCTACCAATGAGATGCAGTGCTCCTAGTAACTGAATGTAAACCTGGACGCTTTGGAAAGCCTGTTGTCTTGCTTTGGAGGAGGACGTGTTCACTGATGTGCTGTGGTATATCCTTGCTACATTTCATCAAGTTACTAATTATACTATAAATATAGATTTATTTAAAGTATATGAAAGCTTCAAACAGGCAACTTATATTATGATACTATCATATGGATGTTTGTTCTTCCTTTGGAGACTGATTTTCAAAAGTTCTATTGTAATGCAAGTATTAGTGTTACTGCTTTTGTTAATACTTTCTATCCTCCGATGTTCAGAGTGAATTTCTATAGGATACTTAATAGATAATTTAATTCAAGCATCTTAGAAAAGCTCTGTGATTCTAGGCTTCATACGTTTGTCTTTCAAAAGAAAACAGGGATTTTTTTTCACTTTGGGAGAAGAAATATCATGCCCCAAACAAAGGGAAGAAATACAGTGTTTTGAAAGTCTCAAAGGAGGGATTGTTGAGTTACAACTTACAAATAACGGGTCAGAAATTGGAACTCATTTTAATTGGACTTTTAACATTTCTAACTCAAATCTGGGTTGCCTTTATCAAATCCCTTACCTAATTCTTTAAGTTTATCATTAACATTTATGATTAACAATAATCTGGAAGAAATAGGATGCTATTTTAAGTTATACTTTTTATAAGACTGTTATTCTATGGGTTAATTATTTGAAGCTGAAATGAAGTGGTTATAAGAACTTGAGTTGGAGTATGAAGTGGGAGCATGGGAATTGGCAAGAAATGTAAAGTGAAAGAAAAGAACACAGAATGGTTATGTATTTATTGTCACTCACCTTGAAGACACTAAATCTCTGATGCAGAGGTCAAATTTTTAAAAGTTGCTTCAAAAATTTCATTATCCTTATCCTAGATGCCTCTCCACAACATCTCATAGTACATTTTCATCCTTTTGCTGCTGTGGGTCCAATTTTTAATAATTGGGTACATTTCTAGTGAATATAGTATAATTTAAATTGTTCTTTAATAACATACTTTCAAATTAGAACATGTTTCAAAGCTGATGGAAAAGAACGAGCATTCACTCTGTGAATCATTGACCAGGCAGGAAACTGTTGAGTAGGGAGAAGCCACCTATTTAATGGATGATTACCTTTTGTTATTTTGGTCAGCAAATTAGTAAAGTCAGAGGGTGAAGTTGGGAAAAGGCCAGTTAGGCTGTGGAAACTTGCAGGCTCAGTCTTATTTCTAGAACTTTCTGGGACTGATGTTAATTACATAGGCATCAGACAAGCAAAGGAAGGGTTTTAAGTAAACACTGTCTTAGCTGTCTCATGAAGAAACTAGAGGGACTGTTTAAACTTTACCCGTCTGTGTGTAATGAAGCTTTTCTCTCACGGGAAGAACAAAGAATAGAGGTGCAAATGTAGAACTACCTCATTTTATACTTTCTAAGGTTATTATATAGTCATGCAACAGACACATACAACTGCAAGATATTGGAGAAAAGTATTTTCCACATTGTTTTCATAGAAGTAGGTAGGGAAAGTATAACTTGTTTAAATTTTTTTTTCTACAGTGTATGTTGAGATATGAATCCATGGAAATAAATTCTTCAAACCATTAAATGGAAGAATAGAATTTTAGGCAAAAGGCTCTTCATTTTAGGAAAAACAGTAAAACAAACTGCTCTGTTCATATTGACGATCAATAGATGTGAATATGTTTATATTTTAGCGGGTTAAATGGAGAGGCTCATTGTAAAAGAAATCTATAAAAATATGAGAGGACAATAGGAAGTGTGAAATAAATGTTCTTTCTAAATTCTTCCTGCAGAGACCTGCTTTTAATTAGAGAATGTAGAACACAATGTGCTTAAAAACAAAGGATCAAATATTTTTGAAGGGCAAAATCTGTCCTTGTGGCTTTGTAGGAATTGAGGAAAAACAAGATGTGGCATAAGACACCACAAACAGATTCAGCTGTCAGTATGTGATGCATGAAAAGACCTCGGTTCTGCTGGCTCTGGAACTGGGTCTTGCTGGCGCAGATTGTTGCCAACGTTTGAAGCTGAAATAGGCCATTTTGCACATGGTGCATCATCCCTCTGTAGGAGGAATACGGTTTATAAATGTTAGTCAAACCTTATTCCCTCCTCCAGATAGACTCCTTAAGTCTTTTTTGCATTTTGGTTTTGAAAGCACTGTTAGGCTTGGAGCTATAGTTTAATTCTATCTGTAACTATAGCAGTAAATAAACAAATTACTGGTATAAAGTGAAAATGACAGCAAAGTCATAAGCAGAATGCTAAAAAAGATCGAAACAAGATAATACCTGACTTCATCTATGTCATTCTGTTTAGCATTACTAGGTACTGTGTTTGATTACCTATCTATCTATCTTTGTCTGTCTATCTGTCATCTGTCTGCCTACCTCTCTCTCTCTCTACCTGCCTACCTGCCTACTTACCTATCTACCTGTTTTTTTATATGTACATATCTTGTTATCGACATGCAATCATAAACAAAGAAACCAACTTTAGGCTTGCCTGAGGCTTTGGTACACTTAATGTTTCACTATTATTCTGAAATAAAATGCTTGGAAGCGACTACCAAATCCCTTAACAAATTCTTCCTTAAGTTTTCCATTAATATTTATTTATGGATGTGAATTCTTTACTTCCCTTGATTTACTTATGGCAGGGGGAGGTGTGAGTGGGTGGGTGGGTTCAGAAGACTAACCCAATCAGATATTGATTGCTATTTCCAGGACAGTAGTATGCTGACCAGGTGGATTCAGTATTTCTATTATAAACAATGACTGTTGAGGGTTCTCTTGTTGATTCTTTGAACAAAAAAGGAAGAGTTGATGGATGACTCGATTAATACAATATGGATAGCAGCTAGCATAATTTAGTTCGTAGTTAATATAAATATCTACATATAATGTAGATATTTTAAGTACACTGTGTGTAAGGTGATTTTAGACTACCACCTCCTTTTGATTAGCCTCAAGAGCCAAATTGTATCTAATTTTCTAAACCCTTCCTAAATTGCACTTCATCCTTCTTGATTTCTCTGGCTGTTTTTTTTTTTAACTTTCACATCGACATTATTATCATTGCTTCAAAAGGCTTATAGAATCCCTGTGGGAGTAGGCTCCATTTAATGGTACTGCCGTGGCTTCCTTGCAAGACTCTGTCATTTCAGGTTATTTATTTCTTTTATTAATGTAGCTGTTTATCCTGTATTTCAATTTAGCAAATTTTGCAATGACTTTGAGAAACTTTAGTTTCATAGACTTGCTTTACTCAGTGAGCACCACTCAATTGTTTTCGTATGTACTTCAGACATTAACTTTTTATAGAAAAAAGAATTAGTATTTTGTATCAATACCTTCTTTGATAAGTGAAGGCTTATCCTCTAATTAAATATAATCTTCAGAAAATAAATTATAAAAAGACTTGTTAAGAAAATCATTATTATATTATGGCTTTAGAGCAAAACATTTTTGAAATGACTTTCCTGACACATTTGTTTTTTTTTTTGTAATTACAAGTTTCCCTCACTATCTGAAAGTAGAGTATTCCTGTGAATACTTCCATAAGCTGAAATGGCATAAATGAAGAAGCGTTTACCACAGTGGCATCATCACTAGTGTTGGTGGTTGGTGTTACCCATTGTGGTAACTCATGGTATCAACCCCCCCACCCCGCCACCAGGGTGGGCAGGGCTAGCCAGTGGACCCTCTCCAGTAGGTGGAGTGGCCCCACCTAACCCGACCCCTGAGTTTGTGCTGGCTCTACCCCTCCCAGCTCCACCCCCCATGGCTCCTCACAGCCCCTTCTCTCTCCTATTGGCCAAGGTGGAAACCCTCTTCTCTGTCCAATGGCAGGCACCATGGCCAATCCCCTGTAGCCTGACTGGTGGGTGATGGGGGGCGGTGGGTGACGTTATTGCACTGAGTGACACCAACCTTAGTGACTGGTAGGTGATAGGGTGGTGTGTCTTACTTATTTAGTGCTGCTATAACAGAAATACCACAAGCTGATGGTTTTAACAAGGAGAAATTTATTCTCTAACTGTTTAGGAGGCTAGAAGTTCGAATTCAGGGCGCCAGCTCCAGGGGAAGTCTTTCATTCTCTGTCTGCTCTGAGGGAAGGTCCTTGTCATCAATCTTCCCCTGGTCTAGGAGCTTCTTAGCACAGGGACCTTGGGACCAAAGGACATGCTCACCTCCTGGTTCTGCATTCTTGGTGGTAGAAGGTCCCCCATGTCTCTCTGCTTGCTTCTCTTTTATATCTCAAAAGAGATTGAATTAATCTCTACAACCATATCTTTAGAGTGACTCCTGCCTCATTAACATAACTGCCACTAATCCCACCCCATTAACATCAGAGAGGTAAGATTTACAACACATAGGAAAATCACATCAGGTAACACAATGGTGGACAGTCACACAATAATGGGAATCATGGACTAGCCAAGTAGACACAAATTTTTTGGGGGGACACGATTCAGTTCACAACAGGGGGTGACAAGTTACCGCACTGGGTGATGGGTGACATCAACTCTAGTGACGCCACTGTCTTGGTGGCCTCTCCTCTGTCAGCACCATCCTGCTGCTGCTACCACCATGGATGCTGGGGTCATTTTGGTGTCACCCACTCTGACGGTGTCAGGGGGTGTGGTCCGTACCCTCTGCACCTCCCTAGTGATGCCACTGAATTACCATTAATTTATATGGGAAAAATTTTTAAGTGTTCCCAGACCCAAAAAATAACTTACCAAGTCATACCAAATAGCACATAAAACCTAAAATAACACTAACATATAGTAAAAGCTGAGATGCTGAGTGTAGTTCCCGGGGAAGGAGCTTGGCGATGCCACTCTCACTGTGTGTGCTGCCTCTTTAACTGCTTGCTGCAAAACAAACACTGAACACTATTCACTTTTCTTCATAAAAGTGAAACTCCTCTTTGGATTTCTTTTGGTTAGCAAAAACAGGCACTAATGTAGGTCTTTTGTAAAAGCAAAGTGGTGTAAAGAGAACTTCCGGAAAGTGAGGGATGTCTGTATCAAGAAGTATGTGGACTAAACTTCCATGTCACCTCATCTCTAACACGATTTCATTTACACACAGTCCTCCCTTTCTACTGAATTTATTTTTATATAACTGGGTTATTTACAAATCTGCCTTACTTTTTTTTTGTGCGGGGGTTTATTTTATTTTATTTTTTATTGTACTTCAGGTGAAGGCTTAGAGAACAAATAGTTTCTCATGAAACAGAAGTACACATGTTGTTTTATAACATTGGTTAACAACCCCACAACATATCAACCCTCTAACTTCTCAATCTCTTTTTTTTTTTTG
>NW_004444059.1:3848309-3865924 GCF_000243295.1 Trichechus manatus latirostris
GTTCTCTGTCAGTTTTCTCACTCCATTTGGTGCTTGGCTGAGTTCTTTGTCTCTTCATTTGATGTTTTAGGGTTTCAGGATTGTTGTATTCTCTGTTCGGCTTAGTTTTTCAGATCTTTGCTGTGGAGGGACGGCCTGGTGCTTCTGCCTAGGGCGCCATTTTGCCAGAACTTGCCTTACTTTTATATCCATAAAAAATAATGATTTAAAAATACTTTCTTAGTACTACACCCACTCCTCACTTAATGACCAGGTCATTATGCAAAAATCGGTGTTACATGAAAATAGAGGATTTTTTTTTTCTGTTTTCAGACCATTCATTTGTCCAATTTTTTTTTATTTAGGAAACATAATCATAGAATTAATAACAGCTAAGATTTACGATGTGCTTATCACTGTGATGAGTCCAGTTACGGATTATTCTTCTGCAGAGGAGGAGACAAAACTGAATAAAGCCGGGCTGTGTAACTGGAGGGCCCGAGGCTTAACCACTTTACCTTCCTCCTGTGCTGGGTCAGAGCCTTCATGGCTCCCCTCCCAACCCTGTGAGCCCCGAGTTCACAATCCTGGCACCTTCCCTGCCCTCTGGGCTTGCGAGTTACCGAGGCTGGGGCTTCCTGGAAGGGTGTTAGGAGCCTGGCCATGTACCCGGCCCCATTGAGGCGGAGGCTTCAGGCTCAGTTTGGCTCACTTTGGGATGTCATTAAATTCGAAAGCATTTCTTCCAAACACCCTCTCCGATGCTTCTTTCTTTCCTCCCTTCTCACCCTACAGCAGTTTTGAGCTACAGGGCCTCAGACTGCATAGGAGCCGGGAACCGCTCCTACGGCACCCGCTGGCTTAGTGCTGCCTGTGCATGCACCCGGAGGCAGTGGCCACGAAGGAGGCTGGAACTGCACGGCAGCTGGATGCTGCGCCTTGCCAGCAGGAGGGAGCGGAGGGCACCGGACAGCATGGCCCAGCTTCCTGAAGGCCACCCAGAGACCCTTTTCGAGGGAGGGGGCACTCTGCAGCTGTTGCTGCCATGACCGACACCTCTTTAATTCGCAGAATAGGCGGATAGTAGATTTTTTACTATAATCGTAAATGTGAAATAGTCGATAAGTGAAGAGAGTAGGTGTACTAGGTTGATAGTTCTGTCCCTCAAAATTATGATTATTCTCTTTGGAACTATACCCATCTACTTCTTATTTATATTTTTACTGAGACGTAATTAACATACGATTAAATGCATAAATCTTGAGTGTTTAGCTTAATGAGTTTTCACAGTTTTATACAATCACATAACCACCACCCAAAACAAGACATAGAACATTATCATCCCCCCAGAAACTTCCCTTGTACCTCTTTGCAATCAATTCTCCACTCCATCTTTCACAACTACTCTTTGATTTCTAATATGATTAGTTTTGACTTTATTTGAATTTCATATAAGTGGAATGATATAGTATGTTTTCCTTCTTTTGCTTAACAGTGTTTTTTGAGATTTATCCATGTGTGTGTATCAGTAATAAAAAACCAAAACCAGACTGTTGCCATCGAGTTGATTCCAACTTAATAGTTACCGTATAGGACAGTAGAAGTGCCTCATAGGGTTTCCCAGGAGTGGTTGGTGGATTTGAATTGCTGACCTTTTGGTTAGCAGCCTAGCTCTTAACCACAGTGCCACATTCCTCTTTTTTGCTAAGTGTTATTCCTTTATATGAATATACTACAATTTGATAATTCATTCTCATGCTGATAAATATTTAGGTTGTTTCTAGTTTTTGGTTATTATGAGTTAGATTCCATAAATGTACTTTTACATGTGCTTTTATTTCTCTTGGGTGAATATCTAGGACAGGAATTGCTGGGTGAGTGTTTATTTAACCTTTTAAGAAACTGCTGAACAGTCCTCCAAAG
Organism: Trichechus manatus latirostris; assembly: GCF_000243295.1. Classification (NCBI taxonomy): domain Eukaryota; kingdom Metazoa; phylum Chordata; class Mammalia; order Sirenia; family Trichechidae; genus Trichechus; species Trichechus manatus. Next base: position 3,850,212 of record NW_004444059.1, read on the forward strand.
TGGTTGAACCATTTTGTACCATCCTGAACTCATACAGAAATGCATGAAAGTCCCAATCGCTCTGTATCCTTACCAAGATTTGTTTTTTTGTGGTCTTTTTAATTTTAGCCATTTTTAGGGGTTTCTGTCTGTCTTAGTTATCTAGTGCTGCTGTAACAGAAATACCACAAGTGAATGGCTTTAACAAAGAGAAATTTATTCTCTCACAGCTTAGGAGGCTAGAAGTCCAAATTTAGGGTACTAACTCCAGGGGAAGGCTTTCTCTCTCTTTCAGCTCTGGAGGAAGGTCCTCGTCATCAATCTTCCCTTGGTCTAGCAGCTTCTCAGTGGAGGGACCTAGGGTCCAAAGGACGTGCTCCTCCCTGGTTCTTCATTCCTGATGGCATGAGGTCCCCCCATCTCTCTGCTCCCTTCTGTTTTTTATATTTCAAAAGAGACTGACTCAAGATACAACCTAATTTTGTAGATTGAGTCCTGCCTCATTAACATAACTGCCTCTAATCCGGCCTCATTAACATCATAGAGGTAGGACTTACAACACAGAGGAAAATCATGTCAGATGATAAAATGATGTGTAATCACACAATACTGGGAATCGTAGCCTAGCCAAGTTGACACACATTTTTGGGGGACACAATTCAATCCATAATACTATATATTTTGGATTTTATTTGCATTTCCTCGATACTGTGTGATGTACTCCTGGCCATCATATATCTTCTTTTTGTGAAGTGTCCAAGTGTTCTGCTCATTTTTAAAATCGGTTGTTTGTCTTTTTATTGTTGGTACGTAGAATTTCTTAGTATTTGTTAGGTACAGGTCATTTGTCAGATATATGTTTTGTTCGTATTTTCTTCCAGCCTGTGGGTTGTCTATTCATTTTCTTAATGAACTTCTTTGACAAGCAGGACTATTTAATTTTGCTGAAGTCCAATTTATCAATTTTTTCTTTTATGGTTTGTGCATTTTGTGTCTTGTCCAAGAAATCTTACTCTGTCTAATTTAAAAACCTCTCTTGAGAGTTTCTCTTTCCCAACATATAAATTGAGCAGAAAGAAATTTACATAAATCATCTTAAAATTTTAAAGCATCCTGTCACAAAGCATTGCTTCCATGGGCCAGGCAAGTAACATAAATGAGTTCACTAAGTTAGTTATGAGATTATAAGCAAGAGTGAGGTCAGTGGCTAAGGGAGATTACAGGTTTAACTTAAAGCTATTCAGCTTCAAGTTTACATGTCTGGAGATGAATGGGCCAGTAGGGGTTACCAGCTTGTGACCTATGTCTCAAAGAATTGTTATATTCTTTTTTTGTTTAATCCTTATTTAATTTTTATTTTTTATTGTACTTTAGATGAAGGTTTACAGACAAATAATTTCTCATTGAACAGTACACATATTGTTTTATGACAATGGTTAACAACTCCACGACATGTCAACACTGTCCCTTCTCGACCTTGGGTTTTCTATTATCAGCCTTCCTGTCCCCTTCTACCTTCTAGTCCTTGTCCTTGTAATGTTGTGTCCCATTAGTCTTGTTTTGTTTTATGGGGCTGTCTAATCTTTGGCTGAATGGTGAACCACTGGAGTGACTTCATTACTCAGCTAAAGAGGTGTCCGGGGGCCATACCCTCGGGGTTTCTCCAGTCTCTGTCAGGCCAGTGAGTATGGTCTTTTTTTGTGAGTTAGAATTTTGTTCTACATTTTTCTCCAGCTCTGTCTGGCACCCTCTGTTGTGATCCCTGTCAGAGCAGTCAGTGGTGGTAGCCGGGCATATCTAGTTGTAGTGGACTCAGTCTGGTGGAGGCCTTGGTAGTTGTGCTCCATTAGTCCTTTGGACTAATCTTTCCCTTGTGTCTTGTTTTCTTCAGTCTCCCTTGCTCCCAAAGGGGTGAGACCAGTTGAGTATCTTAGATGGCTGCTCACAGTCTTTTAAGACCCTAGATGCTACTCACCAAGGTAAAATGTAGAACATTTTCTTTATAAACTGTGTTATGCCAATTAAGCTAGATGGTCCCGGAGACTATGGTCCCCATAGCCCTCCGCCCGGCATTTCAGTCCCTCAGGGAGTTTGGATGTGTCTGTGGAGCTTCCATGACCTTTCCTTGTGCTGGGGTGAGATGGTATCTCATTGTGGTTTTAATTTGCATTTCTCTAATGGCTAGTGATCGCAAGCTTTTCCTCCTGTGTCTGTTGGCCGCTTGAATGTCTTCTTTGGTGAAGTATCTGTTCATTTCCTTTGCCCATTTTTTAATTGGATTATTTGTCTTTTTGCTATAGAGTTGTTGGATTTTCCTGTAGATTTTAGAGATTAGACCTTTGTCCGACTTGTAATGTCCAAATTTTTTTCTCCAGTCTGTAGGTTCTCTTTTCACTCTTTTGGTGAAGTCTTTTGATGAGCGTAAGTGTTTAATTTTTAGAAGATCCCAGTTATCTAGCTTATCTTCTGGAGTTTGTATGTTGTTGGTTATGGTTTGTATCCTGTTAATGCTATGTATTAGGGCCTCTAACATTGATCCTAATTTTTCTTCTATGAACTTTACAGTTTTTGGCTTTCTATTTAGGTCTTTGATCCATTTTGAATTAGTTTTTGTATATGGTGTGAGGTATGGGTCCTATTTCATTTTTTTGCAGATGGACATTCAGTTTTGCCAGCACCATTTGTTAAAAAGACTGTCTATTCCTCATTTGATGGACTTTGAGCCCTTGTCGAAGATCAGGTGACAGTAGGTGGATTGATTTACATCTGGGTTCTCAGTTCTGTTCCGTTGGTCAATGTATCTGTCGTTGTACCAGTACCAGGCTGTTCTGACTACCGTAGCTGTATAGTAGGTTCTAAGGTGAGGTAGTGTGAGTCCTCCTACTTTATTCTTCTTCTTTAGTAGTACTTTGCTTATCCGGGGCTTCTTCCCTTTTCATATAAAGTTAATGATTAGTTTTTCCATCACTTTAAAGAATGTTGCTGGTATTTGGATCAGGATTGCGTTGTATTTGTGAATTGCTTAGGGTAGAATTATCATTTTCATGTAATATATTCTTATTAAACCATTATTTTGACCAATGACCACTGCTTAAAGCATGAGCTCTTTTCCAATGAGTAGTAGTGGCCAGTCTATTGATAAAAAAGCCCAGTTTCTCAGGTAGTCTTCCTCTTCGCCTGCTTTTAAAAAAAATGATGACGGTTCATGAGGGGAGGGGTGTGGTTTTGGTGACCTCATACCTAAAGGAAAGACTTGAGATCTTTGGAATGAGTATCCTCAGGTTCCTGTATCTGGGGCTTAGTGTCCTATGTCCATCTCTCTGCTGCTCTGTGGGGAGATGTTCCTGACCTACCTGTTACTACTTGTCCTCCTGGCACTTGTGACTCGAGTCTTTGGCTGCTGTCACTTGTACACTGGCCTGTTAGTTCAGTCAGAGCCTAGTGGTACTGCCTGGCTAACTGTGCCTTATCTGGGCTCCTGCTGGTGATGTAGACACTTAGGTCTGGTTGTAGCACCCATTCAACCATAGCCTGGATTGCTGGCACCTCTGCATCACTCTCTGTAAAGCTACCTCACTGCCTCCCTGATGCTATCTCTGGCAAGGTCCTCAACCAGATCTTGGGAAAGGTAAATCTCAGGACATCCTTCCTCCTTAGCCCACTGCACTTCTAAGTTTACTTTGATGTGGCTATTCCATAAGCTGATAAAGTACAGTCAAAAAAGTTATTATCTACTGGAATTCAAATGGAGAGTGGGCAAGAGCCCTCCTGGACTGCTCTCTCCAGGCCAAAGCCCCAAGAGGGGCTATTGGTACCCAAGTGTCTGCATCACTCTCCTCTTTTCACTTTTTTTCCCTTCACAACCCCTCTAGTCTTGAAAGGAGTGTTTTATTTATTTATTTATTTTTAAATATTTTCTTTCTTTTCTCCCTTACTGTCACTGATGGAAAAAAAAACCAACCCCATTGCTGTCGAATTGATTCTGACTCATAGCGACCTTACAGGACCGAGTAGAACTGCCCCATAGGGTTTCCAAACAGCACCTGGTGGATTCGAACTGCAGACCTTTTGGTTAGCAGCTGTAGCTCTTAACCACTACACCACCAAGGTTTCCAATCATTGATGAAGGGGTATATTTTATTCAATACTAAAGAACTACATGACCTACATTCAACAAGCTTAACTCTTGGTAAATTCAAGGAAAAGATCAAGAAATCTATAATATTTTCTCTAGAGATAGTAGTAACTTGCAAGGCTATAGTCTTTCTGCAAAACTCTATTTTTGAATAGCAGAAGTTGAATATTACTTAGGCCTTTTCCTTTTCATTCCTTGTGTACTGAATTAAAATCTTCCTCCGAGGCAGAAGGATGCTCAGGCTAGCTAAGGTGAATGCATTCATAAAGACACATTAATAATTTGTATAAAATATTATCCTTCTCACACATAAGAAAATAGAAATAAGTCCACTGTGTTACATCTACTGTATTAGTCTTAGTGGAGTTAAATAGTAAATAGTAATAGAATATATGATTATAGTACTTAAGGAACATAAACCTTAGTTGTTGGACAATAGGCTGAATAGTAATAAAATGCAAGTATAAATAAGATAGTAATCTAATACACTTACTTCATAAGAATGCCGAATCAAATATTCCATTCTTAATCTGTTTGAATCCTTACTGCACCTTTGAGCTTGACATGGGGTGAGTTACTGTCCTGCCAGTAGTAATAATGGTGGTGGTGGTGACTGTACAAGCTGAGTCCCTAGTCCATTACTGTGGTCCTTTTTCTGTCCTGGCCTATCAGCTTTAGTGCTATTAGAAGAAAAGAGTATTATATATACTGAGTTCTGGTATCAGACATTGTACAGTATGTGGGGAAACTGTGTCTGGTGATAATCAGCTGTTCTTTCTTATGCTCCCACAAGATATTCTGAGTTTAAAAAGCCACCTTCAAAGACCCATACTGGCTTCAGAACATTATTGTCTGTGAAATGTCAGAATGCCATGATATATAGATGGATTGTTTTTCATCTTGGAAAGTGGTATAACTGAAAAATCCCCAGTAACTTTTGTATGTATCGTACGTACTGGGTCAAATGGAAACGGAAAGATCATTTGGACAACTTAACAATTATTGCCCTGGGAAAACCTAGAAAAAACATATTTTAGGATTTATTTTGCATTGATCATCTTAGGTGGATTCCATTGCTTACAATAAAATGTCATAATGCTTTAGCATATTTCCTTAAAAGGGGAGAATGTGGAAGGAAAATTAGAATTTTTTTCACCTGGAACCTGGGCTACTCTGCAGTAACTTAAAATGTTGCAGCAGCAACAATATTGACATGACAAATGATAATGGTTCTGGAGGAGCTGTGCTGATCAATATTGCTAGTGATCCATAAACTGAGGACTCTTCTTAGCAGAGTTTGATATGATTAGACCACAGTGGCGCTGAAGAAGCCATTCCCATCTGCTGTGTCAAGAATCTTCATAAAGACAGAGTGTCCATGTTGATGCTGACACATAGACTGCCTAGTAGTGCTGGAAGTTTTCCTTAATGTAAATGAATCGTTAACTGTGATGGTTCCAAAGGAACTTTTGTGGTCTTTAGGGGTCAATAATCTCTAAATATGTACTTGCGTAATGAACCACAGATGCTACAAGAGCACTTTTACAGACATCTGGCCTATAAATTGTCTATTAAGTGGTCTTAAACTATGTTTATGGCCAACTTAGTAACTTCAAGGAATCTTACTCCAATCATTAGTCTATATGGTTATTAGTGCTCCTGGTATAAATGTTGCAAAGCCATTTTTATTATCTTAGCATTTTAAGTCCAGAATGAGCACTCTTTTAGCATGGAGCTCATGTCTTTTTCTAATCTAAAGTTTTGAATTTTAAAAGCCTTCAGGATTAAACCTTTGACATAAATAGAGACTAACCAAGGCTGCCAAGGAAAAAGTATATCTGGGCTGGAAATGGAGGCATATTGAATTTTGATGCCACAAACCCTTGGAGCATGACTCTCATGTGATCTGAGAGTAGATAAGATAATACAATTTACTGACCTTTAGTTTTGGATGTGTGTGTATTTATGAAAACTCTCTGGTTCACAAATTTCCAAATCTTAAGCTTTAGCTTTGGGTCATTTCCTTTACTTCAGAACTGAGTTTCCATTTAATTTAAAATGTAAGTTTTACCTTTGAACTGCTACCTGCCCCCAGTTCTCTGTCTTCCTCTCTTCTCTAAGTTAAGAGTTTTCCAATAGAACTTTCTGAGTGTTGGAAATTTCCCATAGGACTAGCCACATGTGGTTATTGAACACTTGAATGTGGCTAGTGTAAATGAAAAACTGAAATTTTAAATTTAAATTTTAATAATTTGAACATAAATTTAAATAGCCTCATGTGGCTAGTATACTGATCTAGTCAGTGTACAATACCCTGTATTGTAATGAGAAGCACAGTTCTAAGTACCATCGCGCATTCGGATCCCCTTCCAGGTTCTTGGTGGACTGTAAATCAGGAATCATAACACTTGATTAGGAAAGGCTGTGCTCAGTTAATGGTCTCTGTCCTTTCACATATACACACATTTGTGATGGGGAGTGTCTTTTGTTTGACAGCTACAATGATTTAATAAAATTTGGAGCCTATGTTATTTAATCATAATTTTCTCAAGAAACTTTTCTCAAGAAAATCTAAAGACTTTGAATTTTTCTGGTTTGTAAAGAAAAGAAGGCTCAGATTTTGCAACTTTATTAGAACACTGGGCTCTCATTAGTTCCATTTTTGATTGGAAAATACAGTTGATTAGGAGGGTGTGTCCAAAAATATTCTGTAAGGAACAGGTTAGAATTATCTGGCAGTTTATAGCTTGCCAGAATTGGGATAACAGAATGAGCACAATTGTAATTTTAAAAGTTTATGTTTCGTTTATACCAATTAGGAGCCCTGGAGGTGCAGTGGTTAAGTGCTTGGCTGCTAACCAAAAGGTCGGAGGTTTGGGCCCACTAGCCGCTCTAGGGGAGAAAGATGTGGCAGTCTGCTGCTGTTAAAATTACAGCTTTGGAAACCCTACGGGGCAGTTGTACTCTGTCCTGTAGGGTCGCTATGAGTCGGAATCGACTCGACAGCAATGTGTTTGTTATATAAATTATGCACAAAGATAAACTCTCTTCCAGAGTATTAATAAGAGAAAAGGAAAATGGAGGTTTGCTCTGGTCAGATCTTCAGACATTAATAGTTCCTACTAAATTAATGACTTATTTAAGATTTTGAACTGGATTTTAAAATTGAGTGGACATATTTGTGCTCATCTTTACAAATATTTTTTGAGTTCTAATGTATATACAGTATAATGCATAGAATTAAGTGTACAGTTCAATGAGTTTTGACAAATGTATATATCCATGTATTCCATATTTCATCACTCTATGTACTCCAACATTTCCCATATAGAAAAAATTTCTAGATCCTGGGGCCCCTTTCCAGGCAATCCCTGCCACCCTCCTTCCACTTCATTTTGAGGAAGTTCTGATTTCTGAAACCGTATCTTAGTTTTACCTGCTCTAATGCTTCATATAAATGGAATCATACAGTCTCTAGTTTTTTGTGTTTGGCTTCCTTTGCTCAGCATAATTTTTTGAGATTCATCCATGTTTTGTATAAGTTTGTTCCTTCTTATTGCTGAATAATATACCATCGTAGAAATATAACTTGTTTTTCTATTCTTTCGTTCATTGATATTTGAGATGTTTCCCATTTTTGGCTGTTATGATTAAAGCTACTGTGAACATTCCTCTGAAAGTATTTTTTTGATATTTGTTTTCATTTTTCTTGGTAAATACTTAGGAGTGGAATTGATGTCTCATAGGGTAGGTGTATGTTTAACTTAATACGAAACTGCTAAACTGTTTTCCTACGTAGTTGTACCACTTTATATTCCCACCAGCAATGTATGAGAGTTCCTAGTGCTCCCAGTTTACCTTAGCATTTGGTGTTGTCAGTTTCTTTAATTTTAACTATTGTAGAGAGTGTATAGTGATATCTTCTCTGGCTTTAATGTGCATTTCCCTGGTGACTAATGAATGATTTTAAGTACTTTTTCATGAGCCATTCATGTATCTTTCTGTATCAAGTTTCTATTTAATTCTTTTATCTACTTTTTATTAGTTTTTCATTTTTGAGTTTTAGGAGTTCTTTACATATTCTGTTGCAAATTCTTGATCAGATATGTGTATTGTGAAATATTTTCTTCCATCTGTAATGCCTATTTATTTTCTTAATGAAGTCTTGAGAGCAGGTGTTCTGCATTTTGATGAAATCCAGTTTATCTGTTTTAAAAATTTTATGGCTAATACTTTATGTGCTCTGTCTGATAAATCTTTGCTTATCCCAAGTCTCAAAGATATTCTCCGTTGCTTTCTTCTAGAAGTTTTATAGTTTTTATTTACATTAAGGTGTATAATGCATCTTGAACTGATATTTGTGTTTATGGTGTGAGATAGATTTCAAGGAGGATTTTTTTTTCGTATGGGTATCTGGTTGTTCCAGCATGATTTATTGAAAGTATTATCCTTTCTTCATTGAATTACTTTGGTACTTTTGTCAAAATCTGTTGAACATGTAAGTATGCCTCTATTCCTAGACTCTCTGAGAGGTTCCAATACCCCACTGTCCTAATTACTTAGGACTCTAATAAGTCTTGAAATCAGACAGTGTAAGTCTTCTAACTAACTAACCAACTACGGTAACTCCTTCCCTCCCTCCTTCCTTCCCTTCCCAAGGTTGTTATGGTTATTGTCGGACCTTTGTATTCCATTAAATTTTATTGTCTTTCTTTAAAAAAATGCTGCATTTTTTTTTTTCCTGGCAGCTGGTCACTTTGCTGGGGGATTATCATTATTTTGTTAAGGCGTGGTTTTAGAATTTGCTAAGGTGGCTCTAGTGTAGCTGTCTTAGTCACCTAGTGCTACTGTAACAGAAATAGCACAAGTGGATGGCTTCATCAAAGAGAAATTTATTCCTTCACAATAAAGTAAGCTAACAGCCCAAATTCAGGGCGTCAGCTCCAGGGGTAGGCTTTCTTTCTCTGCCATCCTTCTCATCAGTCTTCCCCCAGACTAGTAGCTTCTCTGCGCAGGGACCCCAGGTCCCAAGGATGCACTCTGTTCCTGGCATTGCTTTCTTGGTGGTATGAGATACCCCTGTCTCACTGCTTGCTTCCCGTTTTTATACCTCAAGAGGTTGCCTCAAGACACAATCCAGTCTTGTAGATTGAGTCCTGCCTCACTAACACAATTGCCACCCATCCTCCCTCATTAACATCATAGAGGCAGGATTTACAGCATATAGGAAAATCACACAATACTGGGAATTATGGCCCAGCCAAATTGATACACACTTTTTTTGGGGGACATATTTCAATCCATGACAGTAGCCATTACTCTAAAGCTAGAGTAGCTCTACTCCTAAGGCATGGCCTTTCTGGGGTTGAATGCTCTGGGTATTCAGAGAGGTCTCTCCACTCTGGATGGCCATAATCCAATGTCTCCCAGCACTGTGTGTGACCTCTGGAATCTCTTATTTAGCTTACAGCCTCCAGGGAATGTTCTATCCCAACCTAGTAGAGTTTTTTTTCTGCAGATGCACAGCTTAATAATCGGCTAAAAATTCAAAGGGAAGCCTGTGTAAATTCTTGGAGCTTCTTTTCTGCACATCTCTCTTCTGACTCTGTCCAGCAAAGACTGCTGTTCTCCTCTTGAACTTCCTTGTGCTTTAGTTTGGAAAGTGCCCACAGGCAGAAAGCCAGAGTGACTGTGGAGCTCATGACCCCTGTGTTTTCCTTCTTACAAGGATCACAGCCCTGTGCTGTTTTCCATTGCCTAAAAATAGTTGCTTTCTATATTCTGTCTAGTTTTATAGTTTTATATAGCAGAGTTAGGTCTGATAGCCATTACTGTTTTATAGATGGGACAGGGAGTTGTGCTATCCTTTTGGGGAAGAAAAATGTAAATAGAATTACCAGTCAATTATGTTCTTGAAGGCATCTAATATTTAAGGATTTGATCTGTAGAAAGTGGAGACAAGGCATATGATTCAGAAATAAGGGATGTGAAAAATACCACAGGGCACACTTAAAGAAATTCAATTACTTTTGGCAATCAGGGAGATTGCAGCAATTTTGAAATGTCATACCGTATAGCCTGCCAATTTCTGTTCTTTTCTATCCATTGTACTTTCAGCTAATAGATTTCCGAGGCATTGCCCAGTGCACAAGTGTACATTGGTCTATTTAGTTTTAAACTGTTGAATTTTAATAGAATCATTATGGTTTTCCTCTAATAGGTTGTTGTGCCACAAAAACCAGTACTTTCACAATATTAGAATATCAAGCTTAGGGGTCTACCTGCTGATAGTATTTTGTAAAACTACTCATTATCTCTTCAAATTCAGACACGTAAACAAGTGTCTTTGAAAGACATTTTAAAAGATATCCCTTCTCTATGCATTTGACCCATTCCTGCCTTGGGAAAAAAAAAAAAAAATGAATTGCCACCTTTCCTGAAGCACTTTCATTTACTCACAGTACAGTTTATTCTAAGTTAGAGATCTGTAAAAAAAGTGGTTGAAACTTCTGTTTGTCAGGGAACCCCTATGCTTCATTGCTTACTTAGGGTTTGTTAAGAACCAATACAGTGTATATTATGACATTTAAAAAGAAAGAAAAAAACAGAGGCTTACTTAGGAAAGGGTAAGTCAACATCAAAACAATAGATGTGTGTTTTATACCTACTCTGGGCCAGTCTGGATTTTGACTTTTTGGTGATGGAGAGACATTAACAACTTAAAAAAAGGCTACTATGTTAAATGACTGGGATGTTGTTGTCAGTATTTCTCAACTAAGTCTAGTGTATAAATCTTTTTTAAAGGAAAAAAAAGTATTCTTGCTGACTCCCGTTAAGGACCTAAATTATTTGTATTATATTGTTCCTAAAATTTATCTAAACTTAAAACAAAGCATAAATTCCTTGTGTTAAAGATCTTTTATTACTTTTAAATCAAAGCAGATTTACAATTTAAATACAAACAATGCAGTAAATGCAAATGATCTGCTGAAAAACTCAATTGTTCCTTACAGCATAAGTATAGTGGTGACTGCTAGGATGCAGGTTTTCTGAAGCCCAGTTTGAGTGCTGTGGAATGACTCAATTCTGCCATCACTTTGCTGTGAACTACTGCAAAGCCTTTATTAAGTGTTCAGTGATGTCACTTGGCCCTTTCATGGCATGAATCCATCGTTTACGTGTGTTACCAACTTTTTTTTTTTTTTTTCATTTGTCTCTAACAGTTAAATAGTATTGCTCAGGTCAGTGTAATTATAAACAAAAACACAAAGGCAAGCACTGAAATTTCATGATAGCCCTCAATTAGAAGGTGGTTTTCTAGATGGTTACATGTGTATTAATACCACTCTTTAAAACATTATCATAGCTAGTGAGAAAATTATAAAATTCTTATAGGCAACCTACTTGTTGCCATTGAGATCAGTTGATTCTGACTCATAGCGACCCTATAGGACAGGGTAGAACTACCCCATAGGGTTTCCAAGGCTATAAATCTGTACAGAAGCAGATCGCCACATTTTTTTCCTGTGGAGTGGCTATTGCGTTCCAACTGCCAACCTTTGGGTTAGCAGTCGAGTGCTGAACTATTGCACCACCAGGGCTCCTTAGGCAACCTGTAGACTCTTAAGAATACATTCATGTACACATAGTTTAATAGACAATCTTGTAGAGTGGTTTTGAAGAGAAAAAGATTGGATACAGGGAAACTAGTTGACTAATGCAGTAGTTCAGAAGTGGAAATGGAAAGGAGATGTATATATTTGCTTACGTTAACTCATTTAATCCTGACAATGATCCTATGTACTCTTGTTATTCCCATTTTACAGATGAGGTAACTAAAGGCTCAGAGAGGTTAAGTAACTTACTAGAGCTAGAAAATGATAGAACTGGCACAGACAGTATACATTGACTCCAGAGTGTACACATTTATTAAAAAATGACTGATCACTAGACCCAATATTTCAGTTTACTTCAGAGATTTTATTTCTTCACTTAGTCATTCACCCTTTCATTTGTTCATTCATCACAAGTGGGGGCTATATTCCGTGGTGACAAAGAATCTCATTTTTGTCATCTGTCATTTTTTCATGGGATTGTTGAATGGGATAAAAAAAAAAATCTTGGAACATAGTAAGTTCCCAATAAAAGAGGGTTATTACTAATCAACTCACATTTATTAAGTTTTAAATTATGTCAGAAAGTGGGCTAAACTGGAATAGAAAAGACTGTTATTCTCAAGGAGGTCATAGTATAGTGAGGGAGACTGAGATGAAGTCAAGTAAATACCCTGCAATGTGGTAAGCTCTACTGTGGAGATAGCATTCAATGGAATGACACCCTGAGGGCTAAGTCACCAACTCTACCAAGTCTCTCTGGGTCTTCAGAACTACTTTCTGGGCCAGGGTGCTTGATTGAACTGGAACTTGATTAGGCATTTGTTTTCTAGGCCATTAAAATCAGGAAGGGCATTCCAGGTAGAGGCACAGCATTTGCAAAGCTGTGAGGAATTCAGAAGCTTGGCTTTGGAGACTTGCAGGTGGTTTGAGGTGGATAGAATGGATGGAATGAGGTTGAAGGGTAGCGACAAGAAGACAAGATTGAATTCTGAGAATCAGAATGGAAACTTGACCTGAGACATCTGTCTTACAAGTGTGTGCCATTGGTCATGGGAGGGACTGTAAAAGCCTGGGTTAAGCAGTGCAACTGAGCCCAACTGCCAGAAAGGCATTCCAAAGCTGTGTCCCCAGATAGCAGGGAAATATACTATCATGGATGTGAAGAGCAGAATTAATATGGTCTTTTTCAGGGAAGTCGTTATTAAAACTTTTCACCATGGGTATAGCCTTGACATAAGAAACTGAGGGAATGATACTCCTTAAGGGAACACTTTACTAAGTTCTGTTAGAAATTTGAAAAAAAAAATTCTGATAGCGGAAAGAGCTTGGAAAGCATACACTTCATATTACTGCATAAAACAGAAGGGCTCCTTTTGGAAAGCATTTTTATTGATATTATTCTTATGAGGGTAGTGCAGCATTTTCATGGTTTTATATACTAACGTTCATGTTCTTAATCGATATTTATGAAGAGAAATTTTATGGATGCTTGAAACATTGTGTGGGTCATTGTTACCAGTAATTCTTTTTTATGAGTTATTTTGAATATTATTAGTATATACGAATAATCTCTGTTTCTTCTAATACACTTTTCTTTTTTCTTTATTACCATTGTCGTCATGATATGCAAGCATGGATATAGACTTGTTTCTCGAATAATGCCTTAATTCTCTCTAAAATTTTTGTTTGGAGGTTACCAAGGTTACCAAAGGGGCAGATAAGTACTCTGCAGGAGCTTAGGTAGTGCAATGATAGAAAATAGTCCTTCACAGATGGTATAAAGGAATAAGAAAAGAATTTTAAAAAGATCGTAATGAGAACAGGAAATGGTGTAACAAATTCACTTGTATGGCACAGATTGAAGCATGTGTGGGGGGGGTGTGGGAGAGGCATAAAATTAAATCCCCTCATCACACTCTGAAAAGTGCCACCATATAGTCGTCAGCTCCTCCTCCTCCTCAGATGTTGTAGCTATGCTCCCAGACCAGCAGAAGAAAAATTTCGTACTTCAGCGTATTCCCACTTAGTTGATGAACTCATTTACAGTTGTGCCTATTAAAAGCTGGTGATGTGCATATTAAAATGACTGTTCATATCCTAAGCTATTGGAGAAGTGTTCTACTCTGCCTGTGATTTTTCTGTCACTCACTGTGTAATAAAAATGTACGTATTTTAGTTCTGTGAGAAGAGCTGTAGACATGGCCTGTTATCTGGTATTGAAGGCTTGGCTGTTCATTCACCTTGTAATAACATCCATTCGAATACAAATTATCTTGCGTGTGTTTGTGAGAGAGATATTAATTAAGCATTTATTATGTGCCAAGCACTGTTCTAAGATTTGCATATATTGAATAATTTACTCCTAACAATGACTATTATTATTGTTTCCTCTGTACCATTATTATATCCATTTTACAGATGAGGTGACTAAGGCCCAGAGAGGTTAAGTAACTTACTCCAGCTAGAAAATGATTGAACTGACAGAGAAACTCAGTATACACTGACTCCAGAGTGTACATTCTTATTTAAAATGCTTTTTCAAAGTGTAGGTACATTTATGCAATGAAGGATCAGTACTCACAATTTGTATATTACTTAAGTAACTCATATTGACATTATTTACAGGAGCCATTTTTTATAATTGTTATATATGAGTAATAGTTGCCATTTTTTCAATATGTTAACAACATAAATGCTCTTTAAGCAAACCAACTATCCAGTTGCCCTCAAGGCAGAGCCAACTTATGGCAAACCCATGTGTGTGAGAGTACAACTGAGCTCCATCGGGTTTTCAATGGCTGATATTTTTGGAAGTAGGTCGCCAGTTTTTTCTTCTGAGGCACTTCTAGGTAGGCTGAAACCGCCAACCTTTCGGTTAGCAGCCAAGCACTTAACCATTTGTGCCACTCAGGAACTTGTAAGTGCTCTTACTGACCTTTAAACGTATCCTCTATTGACGTAAGTTTCTGACATCCTTTTTGTGCTTTGGGGGACACTGATACCAAATTCTGGTATTATCCTTCTCAGTGAGTTTTATTGCCTTTAATAAGGGATATTTTCATGCTGCCTCTTCTAAAAGGCAGGTAGAAGGATTTGAAATTGAACCCTTGGGCTTCAGTTTCTAGATAAATTTAAAAAGCGGGTGAGATAAGCTCTGTAGATTGTAGTTTGCTGGTGTTATTACTAGAGTTCAGGATTCTGTGAACTGCATTCGCAACATTACAATAAAGTAACCCTGTGCAGGTTTCACAAAGGCATTTTATTCTGGGAGCTCACATCTTTAGGAATCTATCCTCCTGTGAGTTGTGCTTCTACTTTAAGACGATTTTAGGATATTATAATAAAACTGGCACAATGTAAGTCCTTAATGCTGCATAGCAATCAGAATTGACTTAATGTGGACAATTTAATCCTTTTTTTTTTCATTGTACTCCAGGTGAAGGCTTACAGAACAAATAGTTTCTCACGAAACAGTAGTACACATATTGTTTTATGACACTGGTTAACAACCCCATAACATGTCAACCCTCTCCCTTCTTGACCTTTTTTTTTTTGGTGAAAATATACATAGCCAAAGATATACCATTTCAGAAATTTCTACATGCACAGTACAGTGACATCGACTGCGCTCTTCCAATTGTGCTGCTATTCTCACTTAAGATGAAGGCTTACAGAACAAAATAGTTTCTCATTTAACAATACAGATGTTGCCCTATGACAATGGTTAACAACCTCACAACACATCAACACTGTACTTACTCAACCTTGGATTCCCTATCACCAGATTCCCTGTGCCCTTCTGCCTTCTGACCCTTGTCCCTGGATTGCTGTGCCTCATTAGTCCCATTTGGTTATATGGGGCTGTCCACCCCCTGGCTGAATGGTGAACCTCGGAGATAACTTCACCACTGAGCTAAAAGGGTGTCTTGGGGCCATACTCTCGGGGTTTCTCCAGTCTCCTTTAGGCCAGTAAATCTGGTCTT
>NW_004444059.1:3871273-3897384 GCF_000243295.1 Trichechus manatus latirostris
AACAGAGTTGTATCCAAGTGTTTGTCTTCAATTCCACTGATCCTGTCTTCCACGGTTTCAAATCTGCTTCTCAGCCCTTCTATGACACCGTCCATTTCTGAAATCTTGTTGTTTATCTTTTGGAGTTTTAATTGTTGTCTTTGTATAATTTCTAGTTGTGAGGGTTTTGGGCATTTTGTTCCTGCATTATTTTCCTGAATACTTCTAATTTTTTGTCTGTATTTTCCATGAATTTGTCTATTTTTTCCTCCTTTTTGTCTGCTTTTTGCTTCAGCTCTTGGAGAATTCTGAGTATTAGAGATTTGAATTCCCTATCAGGTAGTTCTAGTGCCTTTTCTTCCGCTGGAATGTCATCTGGTATTTTATTTTGGACACCTACTGGAACCATCCTGTCCTGTATTTGTAAATATTTTAATATTTTCTGCTGTCTTCGGGGCATTCAGTAGTTGTTTTTCTCATTTACTGATTGTGGATTTGTTTGTTTCGTCCCTTTCTTTTTAAATTTGGCTATTTCTGCGCAGGCGGGCTGTGCGCTCCCTGCTGCCCTCTCATCCGTTGGCACAGTACTCGTCCCCTGCCTCTCCAACCAGCGGGGCCAGCCATTCAGACATGGTACAGCAGGGCAGGTCCCGCTGAAGAGGAGCCACTGAGACGGGTTGCCTTCGGCACTCACTATAGCCACCAGAGCGTGCTGACAATCAGTGCAGGGCAGGCTCCAGTAGGCCATGCCCACGCTGCCTGGTGGTGCAACACCAAGCGCACAGTGCAGGCCAGAAGGATGCAGCGGGGAGACTGCTATGTGTGGAGCTAAGATGGACATGGGAGAGAGGAGAGTAGGACAGGAGCCAAAAATATACAAAGAAACAAAAAAGAATGCTAGGGGAGCTTGCCGTTGGAGTGGAGAGATGAGAGACCATGAAATGGAGAAAATCAAAAAGGGGAAGAGGAAGGAAAAAAATAGAAAAGAATGAATAAATAAAAATCGGAAAGGTTAAAGAACAGCAAAGTTCCCAGGGGTCCCACCGGTGTGGCCATGAGGTCTGAGGAAGTTGCTCCCAGGTGCCGCAGCACAGCCTGGCTAGAAGGTGCAGAGGTATACAATGCTAGGCATTCAAGGAACAGAAAGAGATGGAAGATATAGAGAGATGAGAAACTGAGCAATGAAGAAAGACAAAAAGGGGAAAAGAGGGAGAAGAAAACAAAACAAATTAAAAAAAAAAAGAACAAGAAAAGCCCCCCAAAAAACAGAAAAAAAGAAACCAAAGAGAAAAGAAATGCCCTCAGGGATTCCTCTGCATGTCTGTGCGAGTCGAGGGGGTAGTTTCCAAGCCATGCAGCACCGCCCGACCAGAACGGGCTCCCAACTCAAGAAAAGGAAAAGAAAACAAACAATTCAAAACAAATGAACAAAAGCCCTGGGATCCCACCAGCGCAGCAGCCCAGACCGGGGAGCAGCTCCACGCTCGAATGGAGCTCCATAGCCCCTCAGGAAGAAGCAAAGATGGCACACGGAGCCAGCTATTTGAGCGAAAGGAGGGGGAGGTGGTGAGGGATAAGGAAGAAATCAAAAGAAATGGAAAAAAGCAATACCAGTAGCCAACAAATGGCACTCAGAGAGCCGGCCTGTTCGGGTGGGTGGAATCCAAGCAGCCAGTGCTTCCTGGACAAGAGATTGTGTCTGCGGGAAGCAGAGGAGGCCGAGTATGGGTGAAGAAGGGTGGGGGGTGGGAAAGCGTATATCGCAAATTACTGCTTGTTTTTTCTCCCGCTGGAAGCTCCATGAAGCTTCTTTCTCGTACCCCTGTTTGCTGGTCTCCGATAGGAGTCCAAGATGGCAGATCCACGCTGTGTTAGCTGATAGGGGACCTCTGCATGAATCTCTCCTCGCTCCGTTCTCTGTCAGTTTTCTCACTCCATTTGGTACTTGGCTGAGTTCTTTATCTCTTCATTTGATGTTTTAGGGTTTCAGGATTGTTGTCGTCTCTGTTCAGCTTAGTTTTTTGGATCTTTGCTGTGGAGGGATGGCGTGGTGCTTCTGCCTAGAGCGCCATTTTTCTGGAAGCCTCTAATCCATTTTTTAAGGTCTTGAAGGAACATTGCTGTTCCTGAAAATGGGAGAGAAGATTCAGGGCCTTAGCAATCAGAAAAGAAAAATTTAGTTTTGAGTTCTGCAAAAATATTTGTAGAAGTATCTGGCAGATATGAATCAACTTGTTAAGGAAAAAGAAAACACTGTAAATTATTTTCTGTATTATTTGGTTTCAAAGGTGGCTATCCAGGTATATGGCTATGGTGATAGTTAGATGAGATGATGTAGGAAAGAGCTCAGCACGGTGCCTGGAGCATAGTAAGCAGTCAGTAAATGCTAGCTGCCATTTACTCCTACGGCAGGGAGCTGTAGTTTGGAGGTTAATACCACAGTCTCTGGAGCGAACTGCTTGGGCTCAAATCTCAACATGCCACTTATCAGCTGGGTAACCTAAGTACTGTTTCTCAACCTCAGGCAATTTTGTTCCCCCCTGGGACATTCAGAAATGTCGGGAAACATTTTAGATTGGGTATGGGGTCTTACTTGCTTCTAGTGGGTAGAGGCCAGGGATGCTTCTGACCATTCTACAATGCGCAGAACAGTCCCCCCACAACAAAGAATTATCTGGTATAAAATGCAAATAGTGCTGAAATTGAGAAACCCTGACCTAGAGCAAGTAATTTAATTTCTCTGTAAAATGAGGACAATAATATTTCCCACTTAGTTAACACAAACAAAGCACTTAAAACACTGTCTTGTATATAGTAAGCATTCAGTAAATGCTAGCTCTTATTCATTTAACGAATATTTGTAGAATGCTCATTGTGATGGTTAAGGTTGTCTGTCACCTTGGCTGAGCCATGATTCTCAGTGGTTTGGCAGTTATGATGTAGTTTGGCAGTTATGTAATGATGTAATCACCCCCATGATGAGATTTGCTGTGAGCAGCCAATCAGTTGAAAGGGCGTTTCCTTGGAGGTGTGGCCTGCATCCAATATATATGGTTTTTCTGGCAAAGCTTGCTAGCTTTTGCTTGCTCTGGATCCTGCATCTGGCTTGTCATCATCTGACTTCTGGTTCCTGGGACTTGAGCCAGGGGCTTGCCGTATTGCCTCCCGATCTTGGGATTTGTTGGCCTCCACAGCCTGTGAGCCAGCAGCCTGCTGTCTTACCTGCTGATCTTTGGATTCATCAGCCTCCACAGCCTGTGAGCCAGGAGCTTACTGTCTGATCTGCTGATCTTGAGTTTGTCAGCCCCTGCAGTTATGTGAGTCAGGAGAAGCCTCCAGCCTGACACTTGACACGTGGACTGGGGACTTTCCAGCCTATACAACTGTGTGAGCCATTTTCTTGATATAAATCTCTCTCTCTCTCTGTATACACACACACACACACACACTTCATTGGTTTTACTTTTCTAGAGAACCTAGCCAAAGACACTCGCTATGCAGCAGACACTGTTCTGTAGGGCAGCAGCTTCTACCACTGTTAGAGCTGCCTCATGCTCTATATGCGTCCTTCCTCTCAAAGTACAATGTTCCTTCCTCATCTTTTTAAAGATCTCTCCTCTAAAAGAGATAATGAAAAGAATCTACGATTATATTCAAAAAGAAGAAAAATATTAGTCCCAGATTCCCTAACACATTCACCCAAATCTCAGCATCACAAACCTCTCATCCCTGATCCATGTGCAGATAACTGCCAGTATCTTGAATCACACTTGGAGTCTGGGGAGGTCTCTTTCCCACCAATGGCTCTCCAGCTGGGGAGTCTTCTTTGCTCCAGGACTGCTGCTCTTCCTTCTCCACTGGCTATGGGTATTCTTGGTCTCTCTTCATCAGTGCTGGGATCCCTGAGATTCTTCTAGTCTCTCCTCACCTTATTTCTTCAGAACTGCCATGGGTATCTCAGCCTCCTGCTGTTGTTCATGCAGTCTAATGTGGTTCAGGAAGGGAGACTCTCCATTCCCTTTGCAGGTGCTGTTTAGGGAGGAGACATCCTTGGGGTCCTAAGTGGAAACTTTGGATGACCTGGAGGTTATGCTTCAAATGATGGCCTATGTCAGCACTTCTAGAAAGGGGTAACTGAGGCCCTGTTTGCCCATTATTCCCCATTCCTGAGCCAGTTCTGACCAGGACAAGAAATACACTGAGAACTCACCTATCAGTGTAGGGGTAGAATAGATTGGGATTATGATAATGACTGGTGCCTCGTATCCTAAGAAGAGCTTTGAGCCACTGCATGCTGACTGAGTCATAGGTTTTCTTTAAACCCATTCTGTTGGCTCAGTTCATAGGACTGGGCTTCTGCTTTGCTTTCCTTTTGGCCCTGTAGTTCTCTGAGTAACACAGTATCTCTGAAAAGGCTGATTACAGAACCATGATGTGTTCCTAACCACCTGTCTAGCCTTCTTCCACTCCCCACCTCCCTTATTCCCACACACCTTATGCTCCAGCAATATAAAATACTGGTAGGTCAATGAACATACCATGATTCTTCATACCTCCATGCTTTGCACATACTGCTCTTCCTCTGCCCAGATTTCCCCACTTGAACCAAGTTTCAGTTCTCCCATACCCTACTGAATATTAAATATCGAACTGTCAACTCCCTTTTTCGGTATCTAGCCTACAGCCTTTTCAGTTATCCCATCCCTTTATCTCATCTTGCCTTCCAGTTTTCCCCCTTCCACTGAGATGCCAGATGTTGCAGAGCTCAGCCTACTGGATTCATGAAGCCAGAACCTACTGGGTTTAAATCAGCCAGAACATGCTATAGTAGATTGACTCTTCTGAGGATCTAATCATCATGTTTAGTATTGCCACCATGTAAAAATACAGACCAAGGTCCTAAAAACTGATTGACCTATGATTTTTGGAACATAGTCACATTTATATAGAGGGACCATAGTAAAACTGTGTGTATATTTGTGTGTATATATATGTACATGCATACAGACACACATGCACAAAACCGCTCAGAAACCAAACTCATTGCCATCTAGTCGATTCTGACTCATGGTGACCCAGTGCTTCACCAAGCTTTTTCTTCCTCGGTACCGCTGGGTGGGTTTGAACTACTAGCCTTTAGGCTAGTAGTCGAGTGCAAACCATTTGTACCACCCAGGACCTTACACATATACATACGCACATTTTATACTGTATTTATATCTCTATTCCTACATTCATGCATGTACTTTATGAAGTAATAGCAAAGAATGAACAAAAATGCTAAAAATTAGAATACAGAAGGAAAAACAAAATTAGAATATAGAACTAGTAAGTAAATGTGAGATTATAAGGAAGGGAAGGTATGGAAATGGGGAAATATATGAGTTAATTATTGGATGTTAGTGTTTAAATATGAAATACATTGTTGATATTTAGGTCTAAATTCCTAAATTAGAAATGGAAGAATATCTTTTGCATATCTGTATGCATGTATGCATATCAGAACCATATCTAAGTGTGATAATTAAGGTAGAAATGCCCATTTTATCTTCCAAATGCTAGAAAGAAAACAATTTTGGGAGAGTGGAATATGAAACAAAATACATGACTTGGAATAGCTTCCAAACAACATGTTGGGATGAAAGAAAGCAGCTTGTTTTATACACCACTCAGTATAGTTTCAGTAGATTTTTAAATCCTAACAACTTTCCTAGCCTGGACTAATGAGATAGTTGGACTGGGTAATTGGTATGGGCTGTGCCTCCCAAGGCCTGTCCGTAAACCTTGTGCAGGATAAATTGTGTTTGCATGTGAGATTACCAGGTATTGCCTAGAGCTGTGCAGCAAGGCCCATGGTTATAAACCTTGCTTCATTGGAGAACTAGGGGAGTAACTTCTCTTTACACAGCCAACGCAGGCACATTGTTTTATCTTCCAAACCTTGAAAAGGGAAATTAATTCAACTCTATCTGGCCATGTTTACTGAAGTCTTTCTCTCTGTCTTGGTCTACATTTGTTGGTGATTGCTGAGGTAGGATAGTAGTATAATATACAGTTCTTGCCCTCAAGGAGATTTAAATCAGTCTCTGAGGATGTAAGACTGGCATATAAAGCAATTACACAAGAAATAGAGATAGAGAAAGATACAAGGCAGCACAAAGTGCTACACTTAAAAATAATGAGCATGTGTAGTAAGCAGAGCTGTGGACTGTCATGCAGGGAAGAGAACTGTCAGGAAGTTGGGATAAAAAAAGAGAGAAAAGAAAACCCTTGCCATTGAGTTAACTTCGACTCATAGTGACCCCATGTGTTATAGAGTAGAACTGCTTCATAGGGTTTTCTTGGCTGTAATCTTAATGGAAGCAGATCACCAGGCCTTTCTTCTGCAGTGGTCCTGGGTGGGTTCAAACTGCCAACCTTTAGGTTAGTAGTCAAGCGCAAATCGTCTGTGCCACCTAGGGACCTGGAAGGTGGGATATGAGATGTTTAATCCTAATTACAATGTAAATTCCAGGATTATTTTAACGCCCAGTTCTCTTTGTTTTAAAGGGAGTAAAAGATAACGAAGAAATTATCTGTAGACCACTGTGTAGAGCATCCAACTTTTCATCTGAGTTGTTTTTTAAAATCCAGGCTTATACAAGAAGAGGAAAAACAAAGTCAAGAATATTTATTTGTTAAGTGTTCTGACCATTCTGTGTAGATTTGACTCACAAAACCAGTTGCCACCAGTCGATTTTGACTCATGGTGACCCCAGGTGTGTCAGAGTAGAACTGCGCTCCATAGGGTTTTCAATGGCTGATTTTTTGGAAGTAGATTGATAGACCTTTCTTCAGGGGCACTTCTGGGTGAACTAGAACCTCTAACCTTTCGGTTAGCAGCTGAGCGTGTCAACCATTTGCACCACCCAGGGACTCCAGGTGACTCACCACTACCCCAAAACTGTTGGTGCAACTGAGAGCAGACAACTCTAATGCTTTCATTTGGCTTTGGGGGGTATTTCTGACCATTCAATTAGAAATTATTTTCTCTGATATTATGGAAATTTATAACACTTTTAAGAAAAAACCCACACTGAAATCATCTGAGGAGAAGTTTTTTACCTACTGTTAACTGAAGCCCTCCACTATTGCTTTTTCTAGGAGCAGGCTCATCTTAGAATGGTACAAAGGGCTAAGTTCCCTTTACAAATCTGGAATCCTCATACAGACTTACCAGTTCATATTTCCACAGGGAAAGGAGAGAGTCTTTTGGTTCAAAAGATCAAAAGATCATCTACTAGATCATCTACTGCTAGGACTTAATACCTAACAATATAAAACACTATTGTATTAAATTTTTTGGTATGTATTTTAGTTTAGTTGATTGGGATTATCACCTATTATATCTTTTAAATCATAATATTAAAATAGGTTGCAATGCCAAGAAATATTTGAAGGCAAAATAAATCTGTAATCTGTACTCAGTTATTTGAGCAGACAAGAATATGCTCTTTGCTATGAAAAGGCATGGAAATGGGTGGCAAAATCATCAGTGAACGAGACAATGGGCCACGCTTGCTGATTGTTTATATATTCAGACCACTGTACTAAAAAGGAGAATTAAAAAATTGTTCCTTGCACTCAGAAAGGTTATCACCTAAAGAGGGAAGATAAGATATACCTAAAAATATATTTATCACAGTAGTAATATAAACATGTTAGCAGGCGGTATTTACCTCCTTGCTTTTCTGCTTCTGTAGCATGTAGTACTTACTCTCTTTTATCATGTGCTGTAACTCTTTATTTTGGACTTCCTTTCTAGGCAGAAACATAACGAACTAAAGATATAAAAGAATTATTCTCTATGTAGGGGAAATTATGTTTGTTCCTTCCAGGGGTTAGGAGACTACGGTCCCACAGGTTAAATTCATAGCCTATTTTTGTATGGCCCCTTGAACTAAGAATGGTTTTTATATTTTTAAAGGGTGGTAAAAATAAATAAGGAGCCCTGGTAGCACAATGGTTAAGCACTCAACTGCTAACTGAAAGGTCTGTGGTTTGAACCCACCAGTGGCTCCACAGGAGAAAAGACCTGGCAATCTGCTCCTGTAAAGATTACAGCCTAGGAAACCCTATAGGATAGCTCTACTCTGCCCTGTCAGGTTGCTATGACTTGGAATTGACCCAATAGCTGCCTTAGTCATCTAGTGCTGCTATAACAGAAATACCATAAGGAGATGGCTTTAACAAACAGAAGTTTATTTTCTCACAGTTTAGGAGGCTAGAAGTCCGAATTCAGGGTGCCAGCTCTAGGGGAAGTCTTTTTCTGTCTGTCAGTTCTGGGGAAAGGTCCTCGTCTTCAGTCTTCTCCTGGTCTAGTTGCTTCTCAGCGCAGGAACCCCAAGTCCAAAGGACACGTTCCCCTTCTGGTTCTTCGTCCTTAGTAGCATGAGGTCCCCCTGTCTCTCTGCTCGCCTCTCTCTTTTATATCTCAAAAGAGACTGACTCAAAATACAGCCTAATCTTGTACATTGAGTCCTGCCTCATTAACATAGCTGCCTGTAATCCCTATTCATTAACATCTTACAGGTAGGACTTACAACACATAGGAAAATCACATCAGACGACAAAATGGTGGACAGTCATACAATACTGGGAATCATGGCCTAGCCAAGTAGACACACACAATTCAATCCATAACAATGGCACACAACAAAAGAATTAAAAAAAAAAAAGAATATGCAACAGAGATATATGTAGCCTGCAAAGTGTGTAGTATTTACTATCTGATCCTCTACAGAAAAAAATTTGCTGACCCTTGCTTTAAAAAATGGTACCCTAGGCAAATACCTGAATGAGTCTTAGGAAACTTGGGGGAATGTATTAATTAGGGAATAGGCTAAGTAACAAATACACCCAAAATGCAGTGCTTAAATAAGAGGTAGGGAGATTGTCCAGGGCAGATTGACAGCTCTCCCATATGAAATTACCCAAGGACCCAGGTTTTCTCCAGTCTCCTAGCTCCACCATATCCCTGTCCTCTTTGAAGAAATTGGCTTACTATTACCATATCCCTGTTTCAGCCTCAGGGAAAGAAGAGTGGAGGGCAATCAGTTTCCTTTTTAATAATAAAATCCGTATTTTAGCATGTATTGTTTCTGCTCACATTCCATTGGCCAGAACTTAGTGCCTTGGTCACTTAAGCTGCAAAAGATGCTAGGGCACGTAATTTCTAACTAGGCAGCATTGTATCCAGATAAAAATAGGGGATTCTATGACTAAAAAGAAGAGAATGATTTTTCTGGAGGACATTTGGCACGCTCTGCCACAGTGAGGTAGACACTTCGTAGTACTGGATCATTCCTGATCTTCATTGCTGAATTCCCAGCACGATCATTATGTAATATATACTGAGCACTTACTGAGTGCCAGTATATATCTGTTGAGTTAATTAAAGTGAGCAGGAAACTGAAGGCATTTCTCAGCCTAGAAATGGTGCTTAGGGAGAAATACCGAGTCTTGAAACGGGGAGAGATGTAGCCTGGTGGGATCAGATGTAAGGCTTCTGGAACTGGACAGATTAGCTCTGGAGATTATATAGCTTCCAGTAAGGGGAAGTTCAGAGTTTAATTTAGACAGTGAGTCTCCTGTGCTTTATCCAAGGATAGTATTATCATTTAAATAGTCAATCTGAAAAACTTCAAGAGGGAAGTAAGATGAGGTAGGGGCAGGGTAGGGAGAATAAGTAGAAGTTGGGAGTAGTGTCCATACTGGCCCAGTAGCCTCCAAAGCTCAAAGTGAGGTAGACATCATTTGATGGATCCAGCATATGTTAGCAGGATTCATCCATTCCTGGGGGCAACAAAGGGATTTGACAAGATCCTGACAGAGCATCAGAGTTGCAGCCAAGCAGTTGGGTATGCAGGGCAGAGTTTAGAGTTCCAAGCTGAGAAACTTAAGCAGAAGCTCAACTTTGTAGACTTGGCCAGTGTTATGAGGCTGGGAAATGATTTATTTTAGAGACTGCACAAATTCCTTGAGTTCTTTCTTGTTGAATCTCTGAACAAGAAGACTTAATTCTGAGCCCCAGTTCTGATTTTCTGGCATCATTAGAAACCACAGGGAGGGAGATGCGGCGCCTCGGGAAAGAAAGCCAGAAGCTGACATGAGGGCTAGTGTCTCAATCTCTAGATTGAGAAGTTGATTATAATGTGCTCCATGTCCTTTGTTACTTTATAATTCTGTTTTCTTTCTTGCAGGAAAATAATAATAGAAAAAAAAGTAGCCCAGTTTTGATAGGGTAATTAATCATGATAACTGATATTTTGGTGTCTTATTATTCTGAAATAATTTGATTATTATAATTAAAGAAGGACAAAACTCCCAAACTCCCAAAATTGTTGTCTCAGGTCAAATTGGCTCATTAGGTAGAAGATGAAATTGTGCATTTCAGCACTTCAGCTCTGCATAATTGATGGGGGACCGTGTACTATCTCTTTGGCTATTCACCAAAGATTCTGTTACAATCTGCTTTTGTAATCTGAGGATGCAAATGTATAACCTTCACATTTCATAATTTAAAGATATTTTAGAGATCCAGATTCTTTTCTTATTCCTGTCAATTAATAGGTATCAGTCAAATGATAAAGATATGTAAAAGAAATCTCACCTTGATCTTTATACAGTGATAACTGTACTCGAACCAAGTAAAAAAACTAGCATACAAGTGGATACAAAGATAACCAGCTCTTTGACTAGGTACCTTTTTCTCTTCTTATCCTGTCAGGGATAGTATGAATATTTGATCAGACCTCAAAGAAAATAAGCGAATGACTTGTGATTCAGCTTTCACTTGAAAACATTAATTTATATACATTTCTATTTTGAGTTTATAGTTATTCTCATACTAGATGAGCTCTTTAAAATTGGTAGAATTTTATATTTTTAAGATATAGCTAGGTATTACATATGGGATAATTTACAAGAGAGAAGAAATAATTCATGAATTTATACATATAAATGGTAAGGTAAGTAATTTGTTAATTAAAAGAATAACTTATATACTAATAACTAATGTGGTATACAGAGGTGCAGTTGAGCCTTATCTACTGTTAAGGGTAAAACTTGTGAAAACTCAATTTTTTTTTTTGTTTTAGAAATTTAAGCATTTCATTTATTCAAAGTTGCAATGACTTTAGTCAGGGCAGCATCATGTTCTGTAAATTGTGATAATCAATGAGTTTGTTAATTTTCCTTCTGTATTTAAGCCATTGGCTTGTGATAATTAGCTGATAAATTGTACACATTCAGTCTCGGTTCAACCTGTTCATGATACAACGTTTTGGATTGGTTTAAATAAGGTCTTCCAAATTAATGATTCTTAAATATGCTACATATTTTCAAATGATGTTGTTGAATCTGCTATGTACAGGTGAAGAGGCAGGATCAACAGAAGAATGCAACCAGTCCATTAGGGTTATGGCTGATGACTTCATCATCATGATCATCAGTCCTCATCCCTTTTACCTGCTCAGTGCTTTTGCCTGTTTGATCTTATTCTTGAGCAGTGTTGCAGTTTGAAGGAGAGATGGTAAAGAGGAAGACTGCTTTGATTGGCTTTACCTCTGAACTTCACTGATGAGATTCTGAGGGAATGCTTCATTCTAGCCAAAGGCATCAATCTGATTATAAACTCAAGTGCCAATTTTAATTTTAATCTACAATGATAATTAATAACAGTGAACTAAACCACAATACTTATACTGACTGATCAGTGCTGCTTTCTCTGAAGGATGCAAGTGTACCTGGGAAGCCAAATTGTCATCAAAAGTTTCTTGTTATCATGGAATAAAAAAAGTAAATCTTAATAAGTTACTTGTATTATACCTATTATATACTGTTTCAATACTTTAATTTTAAATTCCAAATTATAGAGACATTTTATTTTTTGTTGTAGCCCTCTTATACCCTGGCTATACTTTGTTCTTTGTTCTCTTTTATTAATGAAAATTCCAACATATGAGTCATAAATTATTTCCTTAAGATCAAGCATGTAGTTACTAGATTCAGCAGTCCAAACCAAGACCAAACCCATTTCTGTCGAGTAAATTTCGACTTATAGCAACCCTATAGAACAGAGAACTGTCCCGTAGAGTTTCCAAGGCTGTAAGGTTTTTTTTTTTTTTCATGGTACTTTAGATGGATGTTTACAGAACAAACTAGCTTCTCATTAAACAGTACACATACTGTTTTATGACATTGGTTAACAACTCCACAACATTTCAACACTCTCCCTTCTCGACCTTGGTTCCCTATTACCAGCTTTCCTGTCCCCTCCTGCCTTCTAGTTTTTGCCCCTGGGCTGGTGTGCCCCTTTAGTCTTGTTTTGTTTTATGGGCTTGTCTAATCTTTGGATGAAGGGTGAACCTCAGGAGTGACTTCATTACTCAGCTAAAAGGGTGTCTGGGGGCCATACTCTTAGGGTTTCTCCAGTCTCTGTCAGGCCAGTAAGTCTGCTGTTTTTTTTTGTGAGTTAGAATTTTGTTCTACATTTTTCTCCAACTCTGTCCATACCCTCTATTGTGATCCCTGTCAGAGCAGTCAGTGGTGGTAGCTGGGCACCATCTAGTTGTACTGGACTCAGTCTGGTGGAGGCCATGGTAGTTGTGGTCTATTAGTCCTTTGGACTAATCTTTCCCTTGTGTCTTTAGTTTTCTTCATTCTCCCTTGCTCCGGAGGTGTGAGACCAGTACAGTATCTTAGATGGCTGCTCACAGGCTTTTAAGATCCCAGACGCTACTCACTAAAGTAGAATGTAGAACATTTTCTTTATAAACTGTGTTATGCCAATTGAGCTAGATGTTCCCTGAGACCATGGTCCCCACAGCCCTCAGCCCAGTAATTAAGTCTCTCAGGAGACATCTTTCTTGTATGGAGTGGCTGGCGGGTTTGAACTGCTGACCTTTTGGTTAGCAGCCGAGCACTTTAACCACTGCACCACAAGGGCTCCTTACAGCCAGGAGTAGAACCTGTTTTGTTTGTTTAGTTAATTGATTGATGCTTGTGTTTCTTATTTCTGATTATATTGATGCGTGTATGTTTTTGTGTGTTTGGATATCCACAACATTAAGCTAACAAATATTTTTGTAAATAATATGTGAAAATATATGTTTATTGTGTGTTGAATCAAATAATAATTAGTTGTAGATTTGAGAGAAATTATTAGGTTGTTGTTTGTACCCCTTAGGACTTAATGGGAGTAAGAACGTTGAAGGGGAAGTCTGCTTTCTAAGATTATGTCCTTGCATTCTCTTAACCTAGTAATTCAAAGGGCATAGAGATACCTAAAGTGTGAGGATGTAGCATCATTCGATGTTGGTTTCGTCCATGAAAAAGCTGTGGATTAATCATACATTTTGCCCAAAAACTTTTTAAGGAGAATTATTTGAAAACCTTTTTTTTTTTTTTAAAGCGTGCCATTTTAAAACTTAGTGCAGTTTACATCCCAATAGTTTAGATTAGGGTATCTAGCTGAAGGATTATATGATATGGTTTTGTAGATTTGAAAAGCTCAAACTGTTCTGAAGATTTGAAGTATTTATCTTCAAAATATGCTTTTACAAAAATTAGCTGGAAATGTGGGTTTATCTCCCCACAGAGTAGACATCACTGTGGTGTTGGTAGGATGCTGCCGTGCAGTAGGAAACACATTGGTCTGAGTTGGGAGCCTGGCTCTACCAGTTGAATTTAGTGGCTTCATCCCTATATCCTGTCATTGTTGCTTTTGATATATCCTAGTATAGTAAGTTCATAGAAATGAGCCTTGTTTTTGAGCCACTTACGGTAATGATCGTAAGTGCCGTTGTTTCTTCAGCTGTAACTTCTATTATTGTAAAACTAATAATATCATTTATTTAAAGTTGCTGTGAGGCTCTTTGAGATTGTTCATGTTTAAAGGCTTTGCAAACTGTGTACTGCTAATCAAATTTTAATGGCTTTTGAAATTGTTATTATTATTTTGCCTTGAATAGTTTAAGTATTATTTTGCCTTGAATAGTTTGTTACTATTATTTTGCCTTGGCATGGGTACGTTGAAGGGAGAGTAATAGCAATGGACAGTAACTATGATAACAGCTCTAACTTAGTATATTTCTAACCTGAATTTAGAAGGCAATAAAATTTCATAGAGACTAAAAAAAATGATAATTTGGTGAATTTTGGAACATTCTAAGTCAGCTATCCATGTCTGAGATTACACAGTTTCCATAATTGAACTTTCACATGGTATTTTTATTAGTCTGGTTAGGCAGGGGAAAATCAATTCTGGTTTCTACACTCTTCAGATGGGATAGAGAACTGTCAGTGGGAAGAGACTCATTTGATTTACGATGGCAGTTGTAGTGATTCAGTTTAGTGTAAAAGAAGCAAATGATCCTTATCTATTCTTTGTTATCGGAAGATGGACAAATCTTTTCTCATTACTCTTACTACTGACTCACTAAATATATGTAAAGAATTTCCAAGCTGACTTTATCAGTAAACATCCACATTCACTATCACATACAGAAGTGCGTTAAGCTACAATCTGTTTTAGAAATGTCACTCCTGTCTGTCTCTCCTTTAACAAGGTATATGGGGGATTTCATAGCAGTTGTTTATATCCCTAGAAATTGTTAATCTATCCACACATGAACTCATCACTCCATTCTGGTAGTCCCATGACTAAAAATGAATATTCTGATGTGATTGCTTCTGAGCTGCTTCATTATTTATTAATAATTGCTTTAAAACACCACTGGTTGTTTTCTTAGTGAGATTTTTAGGCTCTGCACACAATAAAAATGAAAAACATGGAATCAAATTTCAGTTTTAAACTCCAGCAGTTCTCCAATTAAAAAGATCCAATGTAGCATGGTGTGTTAATAACTTTTTCTATAGCGTTTAGTAGTAGCATTTCATGGCCCCTTTTCTCAGCCTGCTTTTTTCTGAAGAGATGGTTCAAATGGGTTTTGTTTGTTCTGCTTTTAAAAGAAGTTCAGTTTACATTTAATTTTGTCCATAAAAGAATAACCAATCATAGTTCTTTAGAAGCAGAGCGGTGGGCAGGATTGTATCTTGAGAGTAATTTGATTGCCAAAAACTTCTATGTTAATTTTCAAACTTGGAAACTGATATTTTATGGCTGAGTTTGGGATATTAGAATGAAAGTAAGCTCAGGGGAAATCACCACAAAGGTGTCACGGCTCTTGGTAGTTTTAGTGAGTTCCATAGTCTCATTGCTTGTTGAGACAAATAGTAAGTATCATAATTCTAAGAACCAACACATAGTGTTTAGTACATGCCAGGGACAGCATGGAGTTGGAACGTCTGGATTCAGGGTTTGTTCTCGGAACCAACACACTTTATTTTTCTGTTTGGTTCCTAACAGGAAGCCTTGTTGATAAGTTGCATATCTAAATTAACATTTTAATTCACAAACTTTAACTGATAACAACAAAAAAAGAAATTAATTCTCATATGTTGGTTTTTTTGACTTGGTTTTCTGGTGATAACCAGAATTGAGTCTTATAGTAATAATCCTGGTAACTCTGAAGCCTCTCTGAGGTGAAATAGGAGAGATGCTAATTTTATAAATTGCAAAACTGAAATGCAAATAGGGAAAGTGACCTTTCTTAAAATCACTACTAGGCTGATCACTTAAGGAACTGAAAATATTGTGTTTTATAATACCTTTTTTCTGGATTATTTTCTGTGTTGGTGCTGTCTTGTTCACGTGTCTGTTTGTGAGTGGCAGTTAAGCATAGATAAAGGATGCCATGTCCAAGAGGCAGTGCAGTTTAGTGGAAAGAATATTGGACCAACTTGTCATCGCCCTCACACCCCTAGTTTGCTGGCTGTCTTCGGGTGAATCACGAGATTGTACCTTGGCTTGTTTTACTCATTGAAAAAGGAAGTAGTAAAGTTGCCCCTGTGAACTTTCTAGGGATTTGTGAGAACAAAATGAAATGTGAATTCAAAGGAGAAAAATATACTATTATACATTTTTGAAGGATAAAAGTTATAGTGTATCATAGGTGCATTATATATGTATATGTGTACACACACATACACACACACACACACATGCACGCACACAAGCTTATATACGTTGTCCCTGCTGTGCTGCAGATTTAGTGTCTTCATGGTCCTTCCTTTCATCCTCCTCTCATGCCGATCATTTTCTCAGGCATTTCTATGATTTTAGGTCCCACATCCTGATGACTTCTAAATTTGTATCACCAACCCTCTCTCATGAGATCCAATTCTGTAGTGCCAGCCTCCTACTGGACACTTCCATATACATGTTCCATAGCACTTAAAACTTATCATTTCTAAAACTGAAATCTCATCTGAGTGCTAACATACTCTTACTGCATTTCTTTAGTCTCTTGAGCTCCATTTGGATTCATCCTCAACTTTCTTCCTTTCCTTGACCTCTTGGCATGTGTCTTTTCAGGGACCAAGCTCTATAGCATCTACTTTCTAAATACCTCCTGAATCCTACCCCCGCTTTATTCTGATGCCACTCACAGAGTTCAGGCCTCCGTCAAATCCTTCCTGGAGTCAGGCACAATAAATTCCTGAAAACATGTCTGAAGGGGAGCAATAGATTTACATGTTATTAAGGTGGGGTTAGGGTGGGTGAGAGCTGGTATTCTCTTGACAGAGCTGAAAATTATTATGCAGTCATGGCTTATAGTTCCCGAAGGTGTTCATTTTGTCACATCCAGGTAATTTGAAAACCTTCCCCTGTGTCCTGGGCCTCTGGGCTGAGGCTACCAGGTGAGGAGACCATCCTAAGGTCTTAGTAAATCAGGCCAGGTTTTCTCCTTCCCAGTGAGTTCATACACTGCCTCTCACGCCAGTACACGTGGGAGGGTCACACAAGCCCGTTTTTAAACCTCTGTGCAAAGAACTGGGTTAATCAGGATGAAAAGGTATTATTTTTCATTGCACTTCAGCACGAGCCGAATGGGGCTTCTGTTGGCTATGTCCATACTGGAAGATCCCTCCTTCCTGCAGGTCACTGTACCCTCAAAGAAGGATGAAACAGGAAGGTAATAGGCTGGGGGAAGTTGGACAGATAAGTAGTCCTGTCCTGAATTGTGACCCTGCTTGAGTGAATCAGCTTTAAGTCAAAGGATGGCACCTCCCTGGGAGCCCACTTACCTCTCTGGCAGAGTAGAGGGTGGTTCTGCTCTGCAGGGCTCCATCAGTGCACTTAAGTATTTCAATGTAAGGATCCTTGTTTCTTGTGTTCATTTGGCTCTTCCCTTGTCAACATTCCTGGCAAATTGTGCAAGGGCCCACAGCTCTGTATCACCATTATCAGTCAAAGACAAAAAAAAAAAAAAAAAATCAATTTTACATAGGATAGGTAGTTTAGGGATGTCAAAATGTGATGTTTAAAAATATGTGAAAGATAACATAAACGCCAATGATCACTTGATAGCCAAAGCTTCTTAAGTGTTCTTCCTACTTCTGTTTTTTTCTTTCTCTAAATAACCTTTCACGTGGCCACCAGAGAAATTTTTCCAAAATGTAAATTGATGGGTTTTTTTAAAATGACTTCCTTTAACCCATAGTTTCCTTCACCATGTTTTCAACCACGGTGTCTTACATTTCTACTGATACTCAAATGTAGCTTAAATTGTTTTAGGTTCTTCCTTTCACCTTAAGGCCAATTTCCAAACATTGTCATTTCATCTAAAAACAAAACAAAAGAAAAAGCAAAAATGGAAATGATATAACCTCCTAACTCTCCCCCCAAATCTGACTTCAAAAGCAATGGAGAATAATCTAGAGATTTACTGAAGGATTTGCATGCATACCAAACAACAAAACTTGCTAAAAAAAACATCTTTAAGCATCTCTTCTCTAACGTGTCACTTTGTAAGGCAGCTGCCACACGTGTCTAAATTCCCTTTCTCTGACTCTCAGAGCTCAAGCTCTCCAGGCCCCACCCTTGCATCTCCCTGTGGGTCTGATCATCACTTATATATTCAGTGTAGTCCTTTTGCTGTTTCTCCCATTGGCATCACCACCTATCACCCTCCTCTGCAAGACAAAGGATGCTGCTCAAGCTCTACCTGTGTGAAAAGGGGGAGAAGCTTAGTAAATATTTATAATTTTTTTTTTGGTTTTCTTTTTTTTTAATGTAATTAAATGAAGTTTACATTTCAAGTTAGTCTCCCATACAGAAATTTGAAATATTTATAATTTAATTTATTTTTAACCTATTAAATTAAAATGAAATAGTGAAGTTTGTGAATGCTTCACTTTCATATAAGTTAGAGTAGATTAAAAGTTAACACTAGATTAAATCATTCTCACAGAACTACATTTTGTATGCCGTCTTGAGGAAGCAGAATGTTTTAGAGCTGAGAAGAATTGTGTGGAACCCACTCTACTGCCCGTTTTATCCCTGATGGTGCCTGTGGAGATACTGTTTTGTTGGCCATTGCAGAAATTGCGGATTCTTGTCATGGTTGCAAAATGTGAATTTCCAGTGGAGATGAGAAAGGTTTTTTTTTTTGGCAACAAGAAAGTTTCTTTTTCCTGAAACTTCTGACTTCATTGCCCTAGACTGGGTATGATTTCTGGATCCAATTACTGTGGACAGCGATAGGTGATCAGCTGACTGGTAGGGTGAATTGATGATGTGATGGAAGCAGCAGGTGTCTGTTATGTGGGCATACAAGGCCCTCCTGCATCATCCAGTCCAGCTTTCCTATCCAGCCCCATCCAGCAATGGCTCTTCTTCACTGATTTCAGCCATGTCACACCTCTCTGCTTTTTCACAAGCTGTTCCTGTGATTGGAATGCTCTTTTCCCCCTTTCGTATCTGGTGAATTCCTGATCAAATGCCATCTGCTGTATGAACCTTCCCTCCCGATGATGTTGGCTACTTCTCCTTCTGTGGTCCAGTAACATCTTCTGTCTACCTGTACGGCAGTATTTCTTGCATTGTGTTGGGTTTTATTTGTCCCTTCTGATTTATGAGTGTCTTTGGGGCTTCTCCATGTCTTATTTGTCTGTGTATTCCCAGTGATAGACATAGACCAGGTAATTACATTTATTTTTCATAAATTTATGGGCCTAGAAAGGTGGGGAAACCCTGGTGGCATAGAGGTTAAATGCTCTGGCTGCTAACCAAAAAGTCCGCAGTTTGAATCCACCAGGCGCTCCTTGGAAACTCTATGGGGCAGTTCTACTCTGTCCTACAGGGTTGCTATGAGTTGGAATCGACTCGACGGCAGTCAGTTTTTAGAAGGGTGGGGAACTTTGAATTAATGTGTAATCTGTTTCACTAAGGTTGTGGTTCTCAACCAGGTTTCTGCTGTATCACTCCCTTGGGGATGTTTGGAAATGTGTGGGAATACTTGTAGTTGTCACAATGACTAGGGATGGGTGCCACTGGCATTCATTGGGCAGGGACGCAGAAGTGCTAAATGTTCTGCAATGCATGGGTCAGTTCCCCACCAGATGCCGGTTGTTCCCCCGTTGAGAACTACTTACCTAGGCTCAAGCAGAGCAAAGAAGAGGATGATTTGATCACACACAAAAAATGATGGAGCCCATCCACCCTTTGCACACACTATGACTAGGAGAGCCTCAGGCTCAGTTAGCAGATGGCTTGAACAATAGGTTATTCTTACCTTCTAAATCCAGGCTTATTTCCATTCCTGTCGATTTCCTCTGTGTCCCCAGGGTCCTGGTTTGGAGTGCAAGACTAAGCCATGTGGAAATACAGGGTAAAAGTTTATCCTGTCCCATGCAAACCTTCCTTGGCTAGACTTCTCTAAGCTTGGGGAGAAGGAAATGGGAATTAAAATTAAGTTATATGTATTTCTTTCAACAGGTACAATGAGATAACTTGATCTTAATGCTTCATCCACTGCACAGAAGACTGAGAATGACTAATATCAGTGATCTTTTAAAAAATCTATTGATAGCAAGCCTTCTGACTAAAGACACCAGTGTGGAAGGTGGCATATGGATTTAAATCCACTTTTCTGTCACGAGGCGTTGGAAAAGCTTAATGACTCTAATGTGGTATTTTAGGCCCTGTTTTAGGAGGTAAATCTTTTTGTTCATTGTTGACACAGATGTGGCTGTGGTATCTTGGGTATAGGAAGTGTGTATGGAGAATACTTGGGAGTGCACTTCTTCAAATAAGGTTCTTCGACTCTTTGCCTCAAAGGTGACATTTTCGAAAAAAGATTCCTGAAACACACGGCAGACTCAGTAATTCATGTGATTTTACTGTCCAGTGTTATATGAAGCATAAAGTCTTGCTGAAGGAATTTATTAGCAGAGTCTGAAACTTGTTATTTATCCATTATTGCTTGAAAATACTTCTTGAAAGATGTGTGTAAAAGATTCTTTTAAAAACAAAATTCTAGTCTATTCTTAGTGTATGTTTATTTCTTTTATAGATACTTCCAGAAGTATAAAAGCATCTACTGCTACAGCTGAACAATTTTTTCAGAAGCTGAGAAATAAACATGAATTTACTGTTTTGGTGACCCTAAAACAGACCCATTTAAATTCAGGAGTTATTCTATCCATTCACCACTTAGATCACAGGTAAGTGTAGCTGCTGGAGTTTCTCGTGTTTTCATTAAATATGGTTCAATGAGCACATCAAGGATGAGTTAAACAGAACAAGATAATGATATATGCAAGATTGGTTTAAAACAGTGAGAATAATTTTGCTACATTATGCAAAATCACGAACACAAGTAATTGAAATCTGTTTAAAAGCAGAAGGAGCTGCTGCGTTTCACATTGCCAAGAGCACGCAGAAGTCACAATTCCAAAAACAAATTGATTAATTACTAAATTCTTCATGAGAGATCTTCCTCAATGTTAAATTCAAACATACTTCTTAATTTGCGAATACCAAAAAGCAAAGCCATTGATGTTGAGTTGATTCTGACTCATAGTATCCTCAAAAATACTATATTCTATTTCTTCAGGAAGTTGGCTGGCCTTAGAGTTTAATAGTCTTGTAATTTTTATCTCTGACAGATAACTTCTTTTTCAGTGTGCCTCTTAGACTGCAACGGTTAGAGCTGTGCTCTTGAATGTAGTGTTGAATAAAAAGCTGTCTCATATCTTCCAGCTTCTTTCATATATAGAAGCATCATTCACAGAGCTGGTGGGAGTAGGGAGAAGAAGAGGGAGGAGGGAGAGGAAATTCATTCATGACATATGACATGTATATACACTGCTAATAAATAATACCAAATAGCATAAAATGATTCCTTATTGAAAGAATAACCACAATTATGACAAAGAAAGTTCCTTCATGTTCTTATTTTGAATCCTTGTTTCACCACTTAGTATATGTGGACCTTAGGCAATTCACATAACCTCTCCATGCCTCAATTTCCTCATCTGTAAAATGAGGATAATAATAGTACGGCATAGGTTGTTGTGAAGATTCAAGGGTTAGTAGTTGTAAAGCTCTTTATAAATCTAAAGGCTTTAATGATTCTGTTCAGGTGTGGCCAGCAACCTCTTTTCTTGGTTTCTCTTATTAGAGGTGAGACAGCCTGGGACTTTGCAAATCTTTACTAAATACTAGAGGACAAACACAAGCAAATATCTGTGGAGAACAAAATAAAACAAGTCTGACTTACAGAGCAAAGTTTTTAATAACACTTTCTCTGGCTTGCTTCCAGGGCTTGAAGGCTCCATTTTATTCCATTTCTCACTTCACAGGATTGGTATAACATCCCAGGCCCCTCACTTGGGTTTCTTTCCTCCCAGGTTCTGGACTGTGTGTAAGGGGAGGGTGCCGTCTTAATTACACTTACTTGGTAACTGGGTTCTAAGCTTGGGATCTTCCTTATGAAGGCAGAACAAGAGAGGGAGAGATCCCATCTTCAAGGGTTCA
This sequence comes from Trichechus manatus latirostris, assembly GCF_000243295.1. NCBI lineage: Eukaryota > Metazoa > Chordata > Mammalia > Sirenia > Trichechidae > Trichechus > Trichechus manatus. The sequence goes on from NW_004444059.1 coordinate 3,893,178, forward strand.
CTAGGGCTCTTCCTTTCAGAGGGTTTCTGGTCTGAGGGACAGGCCTTGGCTTTAGGTGATTGCCTTCAGGTGAGCTTCTTGCTTACAACACTGTTGTAACTCTGCCCGCCTCAATCAGGCTTTTAGGCAACATGAGTAATATAATGGAAGAAATGTTGCTCCTTCACAGAGCAGCCTGCTTTATTGATGTTTATCTTTAATTGTTAGAGCCCCTGAGTGATACAAACTGTTAACACGCTTGGCTGCTAACCTAAAGGACAGAAGTTTGAGTCCACCTAGAGGTACTTTGGAAGAAAGGACTGGTGATCTACTTCCAAAAAATCCACTACTGAAAACCTTAAGGAGCGCAGTTCTACTCTGACATCCATGGGGTCACCATGAGTCTGAATCGACTCAACTGCAGGTGGTGGTAGTTATCTTTAATTGTTAGGAAATTCTTCCCTGTATTGTTAACAGTAGATTTTTCTGTCCTGTAACTGTCTCCCACTGCCCCCGTTTGTAGAGCCATGGAACTTGGCCGGCCTTCTTCCAAGTAACATCCTCTTCCCTGTGTGATGGCCACTGCCACAACATCTGTTACCCATCTTGTTTCTGGACTAACCAGTGCTGGATACCCCATCTGCTCCTCTTGGGACTTGATTGTTGCCACTTCAGTATGCCTATTGCCCTCATCTGCATGTACCCCACAAGGTCACTGTTCTTGTTGGTCCCCAGAGTTGAACATACAACACCATACTTGTCTGACCAGCACAGACATCTTATATTCTGCACATTTTCCATCTAATGCATATTAAAATATTTGAAATTTTTTACCACCTAAACACATTTAAGGATCTGAAGAACAAAAATATATAGCACTTTATCAAGTGTCTGGCTGTTTCTATGAAATAGATTTGTTGAAGTTATATGCAGGACTTTGTATTGGCTTATTTCCATTAAAAATAATATTGATTTATTAAAGCAGTATAATTTCATTGCAGAAAATTTAGAAAACTGACAAGTGTAAAGAAACAGGAGAACTCATCCAAAATCGTATTACCAAGAGGAGACTAATGCTGACATTCTGTCATATTTTAATCCAATCTTTTGCCTGTATGTGTAGATATGCTATATTTTGTTTAATTAACTCCTTGTTTTTGGATATTGAACTCATTTCATTTTAACATTAATAATACCATGCTGAATATATTTGTATATAAATCTTTGTGCTCAGCTGTCATGCTTTCTAGTTATACTTCTTAAAAGTGATATTAATTCTGTAATTTATTGTTTTACCTGTTCCTTCTACCTTTGTGTCATCTATAAAATTGACAACACCTAAACAAATATCCTATTTGAGGTATAGTATATATTTCTTCGATATAGAAAATAATTTATATTTGTGGGGCACTTTTCATTTTCTTAAGGAGCCTGGTGCCTGGTGGTGCAGTGGTTAAAGCAATCTGCTGCTAACTGAAAGGTCACTAGTTTGAAACCACGAGCTGTTCTGTGGGAGAAAGATGTGGCGGTCTGCTTTCGTAGAGATTTACAGCCTTGGAAACCCTATGGAGTCGCTATGAGTTGGAATTGACGGCAGTGGGTTTGGTTTGGTTTTTTGTTTTTCATTTTCTTAGTAGGTAACCATTATTAAAAGCTTACTGTTGGCCAGGCCTGTGCTCAGTGCATAACACGCACTAATTCATTTTATCATCGGTATTCGTAGTGATGATTCAGGACTCAGTGTGTAGACCCTGGAGATGGACTGCATGCATTCCAGTCACAGCTCTGTCACTCTTTGGTTTGTGAACTTGTGCAAACTACCTAACTCTTCTGGACCTCTGGTTTCTCATTGTAGTCTGTATAAAGCGCTTAAAAATACTAACAAAAACAAAAGTCCCATAATTGTACATGATCAGGACTCTCATTCCTATTACACAGATGAGAAAAACAAGCCTTAGAGAGGTTAAGTATTTGTGAAAGTTTCCACAAGAGTAGGCGGTGGGAGAAAGTATTTAAACTCAGGTAGTATGATTATAGAGACCGCCCACTGAATCTCTGTACTATGCCACCTCTCAGTGTCTATGAGAACTCATTAGACTAGGTTCTCTTCTACCCACTTCTTCACAGCATCGCTTAGCTAGTGACAGAATCAGGACCCAACCCTAGTTCTTCTGATTCTTGAGTCTGGTGTGTTTACTAGTACACTGTGGTATCACCTAACTTTCTATCACCCCGACAGACCTTGTGTTCTGGTTTGCACTGTTGTTTTTCTTTTCCTGTTATTATTGCTGAAGTTACCTTTCTTCCCTTAGTCCTACTCTCACCCATCTTTTAGTTTCCTCATTTCCTGAACACCCATTGATTTATTCTCTACTTTTTTCCATAAATAATTTAATGTGGTTTACAGAGGTATCTACAGGACAACAAGATAAAAATAAAATGAAACATGCAAATCAAGGCAAAGGGGGAAAAAACAACTCAGTTGAATGATCAAGAGAAGTGTAACTACTCTTGGTACTGAGACCACAGACGTATTTCTTTTATGGTCTTTTATGGCAAAATGTAGTGAGCGTCCTTAGAGAAACAAGTTCAGAGGGCTTTATGTCGACCACATCATGCTACAATACACTTGAAAAACAGCAAATCTATAGTGATGCCAATAACGTTGATCTAGGTGTGAAGGTCTCTGAAGCAGGCCTCTCCCCTTTGGAGGCATTTGGTATTGTGCAGGACAGTTCTGTACAACCAAGAGTTTTCCTGCTCAAAATGTCTGATAGTGCCCCCTATGTGAAGCACTCATATGATTGACCATGTCCTGCATGCAATACTCCGTATAAATTGCTTTTCTCAATCTAACTCTTGAGAATAATATTGAATTCAAGCAGGACTTCTCTATTAAATACCCGAATTGAGGTTATTCTTTGTTGATAGTTAAGGGAGAGCCCTAAGCATCAACAGCAGAGTTGAAAGAAATACTGACACTTTCTTATAAAAATTGAGGGACCTAACAAAGACATGCCTGAAAGGAAGGTACTGTCCTCGGTCTATGGATTGCTGAAGTGGGCAGTTCCCAAGAACGGGGAAAACAGTTTTCCTCAGGAGGTAGTTTAGATTCTACTCTCACTTATAGATAGATAGATGAGTCATAGAGGCCTCCATCTTTTAACCTATAGAGTCTGGAAATGAAACACATAGTATTTATGGTAAATATGGAAAATTAGGAAAATCACAAAGAAGAAAATAAAAATCACATGTCTTTATACTGCCCAGGTATGGTCTCTATTGGTATTTTCAGGTATATATTTCTACTTAAAATGTATAAATATAACATTTTTATTTAAAATGGAATCATGCTATACGTACTTTATAACTTTTTAAATTTAGCAAATTATTTTGAGCATTTTCACATGCCAATAAATCATTTTATAACCTAATATTATTATTGTGATAAAAATATATAAAGCACAACATTTGCCAGTTCAACCTTTTTACATGAACGATTCAGTGATATTGATTACATTAGTCATGTTGTACAAGCATCACCTATATCTGTTGCCAATTTTCCATCACCTTTAGCGGATAGTCAATGCTTCCTAAACAATGGCACCCCTATCCCTCTCTCTCCTGCCCCTGGTAGCCACTAGTAAACTTTGGTCTCTATATTTTTGCTTCTTCTAGATATTTGATGTAAGTTAGATCATACACTATTTGACCTTTTGTGACTGACCAATCAGCATGTTTTCAAGGTGCATCCATATTGTAGCATGTATCAGGACTTCATTTCTCTTTATGGCTGAGTAATAATCCATTGTATGTGTGTACTGTTATATACCATACTTTGTTTATCCATTCCTGTATTGATGGGCAGTTAGGCTATTTCCACATTTTGGCTATTATGAATAGTATTGCAATGAATCTTGGTGTACACGTGTCTGAGTTGCTACATTCAAGTCTCTTGGGTATATACCTAGGAGTGGAATTGCTGGGTCATATAGTAGTTCTATTTTTAACTTTTTGAGGAAATGCCAAACTGTTTTTCACAGAGACTGTACCAGTTTGCACTCTCAATAGCAATGGATGAGGGTTCGTTTCTCCACATCTTTACCAATGTTCGTTGTTTTCCATTTTTTAATCTTAGCCTTTCTAGTGTGGGTAAATTTAGTGGAATCTCATGGTTATAACCTAATTTTTTTTTGGACTTATTTATTTCAAGTGTGTGTATATATAT
>NW_004444059.1:3899091-3902518 GCF_000243295.1 Trichechus manatus latirostris
TTGGTGAAGTCTTTTGATGAGCATAAGTGTTTGATTTTTAGTAGCTCCCAGTTACCTAGTTTCTCTTCTGGTGTTTGTGCATTGTTACCTATGGTTCATATTCTGTTTATACCATGTATTAGGGCTGCTAGTGTTGTCCCAACTTTTTCTTCCATGATCTTTATTGTTTTAGATTTTATATTTAGGTCTTTGTTCCATTTTGAGTTAGTTTTTGTGCATGGTGTGAGATATGGGTCTTGTTTCAGTTTTTTACAGATGGATATCCAGTTATGCCAGCACCACTTGTTAAAGAGACTGTCTTTTCCCCAATTAACGGACTTTGGGCCTTTGTCAAATATCAGCTGCTCATAGGTGGATGAATTTAGTCTGGATTCTCAATTCTTTTCCATTGGTCTATGTATCTGTTGTTATACCATACCGGGCTGTTTTGACTATCGTGGTGGTATAATAGGTTCTAAAATCAGGTAATGTGAGGCCTCCCACTTTGTTCTTCTTCTTGAGTAATGCTTTACTTATCCAGGGCCTGTTCCCTTTCCATATTAAGTTGGTGATTTGTTTCTCTATCTCATTAAAAAATGCTGTTGGAATTTGGATCGGGATTGCATTGTATCTGTAGTTTGCTTTGGGTAGAATTTTCACAATGTTGTCTTCCTATCCATGAGCAAAGTATGCTTTTCCACTTATGCGGGTCTCTTTTGGTTTCTTTCAGTAGTGTCTTGTAGTTTTCATTGTATAGGTCTTTTATGTCTCGAGTTAGATTTATGCCTAAGTATTTTATCTTCTTGGGGGCTGTTGTAAATGGTATTGCTTTATTTCCTCTTCCAAGTTTTCTTTGTTGGTGTAAAGGAATCCAGCTGTTTTTGTATGTTTATCTTGTGTCCAGATAGTTTGCTGAAATCTTCTATTAGCTCCAGTAGTTTTCTTGTGGATTCTTCGGGGTTTTCTGTGTATAAGATCATATCATTTACAGATAGAGATACTTTAACTTCTTCTCTACCAATTTGGATGCCCTTTATTTCTTTTTGTAGCCTAATTGCTCTAGCTAGGTTTATTTCTTTTTCTAGCCTAGCCTAATTACTCTGGCTAGGACCTCCAGCACAGTGTTGAATAAGAGTGGTAATAAAGGACATCCTTGCCTGGTTCCCATTCTCAAGGGGAATGCTTTCAAAGTCTCTCCATTTAGAATGATGTTGGCTGTTGGCTTTGTATAAATGCCCTTAATTATGTTGACTAATTTCCCTTCTATTCCTATTTTGTTGAGAGTTTTTATCATGAATGGGTGTTGGACTTTGTCACATGCCTTCTCTGTATTGATTGATAAGATCATGTGTTTCTTGTCTTTTGTTTTATTAATGTGATGGATTACACTGATTGTTTTTCTAATGTTGAACCATCCCTGCATACCTGGTATAAATCAGACTTGATCATGGTGAATTATTTTTTGATATGTTGCTTAATTCTATTGGCTAGCATTTTGTTGAGGATTTCTGCATCAATGTTCTTGAGAGATATTGGTCTGTAATTTTCTTTTTTTGTGGTGTCTTTACCTGGTTTTGGTATCAGAGTTATGCTGGCTTCATAGAATGAGATTGGGAGTATTCCATCCTTTTCTATGCTCTGAAATACCTTTAGTAATAGTGGTGTTAACTCTTCTCTGAATGTTTGGTAGAATTCTCCAGTGAAGCCGTCCGGGCCAGGGTTTTTTTTTTTATGGGAGTTTTTAAATTACTTTTTCAATCTCTTCTTTTGTTACAGGATTACTTAGTTGTTTTCCCTCTCTTCGTGTTTAGATAGGTCATGAGTTTCTAGAAATTTGTCCATTTCCTCTAGGTTTTCAAATTTGTTGGAGTATTATTTTTCGTAGTAATTCTTTCAGTTTCAGTTGGGTCTGTTGTGGTATTGCCCATCTCATTTCTTACACGGGTTATTTGCTTCTTCTCCTGTTTTTCTTTTGTCTGTTTGGCTAATGGTTTATCAATTTTGTTGATCTTTTTCAACAACTCTTTCAGTTGTTTATCTGTTCTCTATTTAATTTCATTCAGCTCTAATTCTTAGTATTTCTTTTCTGCTGGTGCCCGAGGCCCTCTTTTGCTGCCCTTTTTCTTCTTGTTCCAGTTGTAGGGTTAACGTTTTGATTTTGGCCCTTTATTCTTCTTGGACATGTGCATTTATTGCTATAAACTGACCTGTGAGCACTGGTTTTGCTGTGTCCCAAAGGTTCTGGTAGGATGTGTTTTCCTTCTCATTTGATTCTGTGAATTTCTTTATTCCATCCTTAATTTCTTCTATAACCCAGTAGTTTTTGAGCAACGTGTTGTTCAGTTTCCATGTGTTTGATTTTTTTTCCTTTGTTTTTTCTGTTGTTGATTTCTACTTTTACGGCTTACGGTCAGAAAAGATGCTTTGTAATATTTTGATGCTTTGGATTCTCTAAAGGGTTGCTTTATGGCCTAATATGTGGTGTATTCTGGATAATGTTCCATGTGCATTGGAAAAGAAAGCAATACTTGACTGCTGTTGGGTGGAGTGTTTGGTATATATCCATGAGATCAAGTTTGTTAATTGTAGCATCTTCCGTGTCTTTTTTGAGCTTCTTTCTGGATGTTCTGTCCTTCACTGAAAGTGGTGTGTTGAAGTCTACTACTATTCTTGTGGAGCTGTCTATCTCTCTTTTCAATGCGGTTAGAGTTTGTTTTATGTATTTTGGAGCCCTGTCATTGGGTGCATAAATATTTATTATAGTTATGTCCTCCTGGTATATTCATCCTTTAATCATGATATAGTGTCCTTCCTTATCCTTTGTGTTAGATTTTACTTTAAAGTTTATTTTGTCAGAGATTAATACTGCCACTCCTACTCTTCTTTTGATTGTTGTTTGCTTGATATATTTTTTTCAACCTTTGAGCTTTAGTTTGTGTCTTTAAGTGTAAGGTGTGTCTCTTGTAGACAACATGTATATGGATCATGTTTTTTTAATCCATTCTGCCACTCTCTGTCTCTTCACTGGTGCATTTAGTCCATTTACATTCAGTGTAATTATTGATAAGTATGAGTTTAGTGCTGTCATTTTGATGTCTTTTTTTGTGTGTTGTTGACAGTTTCTTTGTTCCACTTAATTTTCTGTGCTAAGTTGTCTTTATTAATGTATTTTCTTTTCATCTTTTTCATTGTTGTTGATTTCGTGTTTGCTGAGTCTTTGTATTTTTCTTGTTTTTTACTTTGACTTGTCGGATTGTTAGTTTCCTTTTTGGTTTCCTTAATATTTACCCCTATTTTTCTAAGTTTAACCAGTCTTTTATTTTTTTATATTGCCTTGACTTCCTCTCCATATGAAAAATTCGTGTCTACACTTTTTAGTCCCTCTTTTTTGTTTTTTTTTCACTTTTTTTTTTTTTTTATTGTACTTCAGGTGAAGGCTTACAGAACA
>NW_004444059.1:3903265-3925621 GCF_000243295.1 Trichechus manatus latirostris
GGAGTATCTTAGATGGCCGCTCACAGGCTTTTAAGACCCCAGACACTACTCACCAAGGTAGAATGTAGAGCATTGTCTTTATAAGCTGTGTCATGCCAGTTGAGCTAGATGTTCCCTGAGACCAGGGTCCGCACAGCCCTCTGCCCAGCAATTCAGTCTCTCAGGAAGGTTGGATGTGTCTGTGGGGCTTCCATGACCATTCCTGTACAAGTTGTGCTAGTTTCCCCTGTATTGTGACTCTTTTTTGTTTTAATTTTGTCATCTTTTACATATTGATGTCACTGTTTCCCTATTTTCAGTGTTTTAGCTTTGATTTGTTTTTGTGACTTCCGTATATGGGTTGATATCTGGTTGATCTGTCCTGTGTTCTAGTCCTGGGTTTTTATCTGATGTTATTGATTTTCTGACTGGAAGACTCCCTTTAGTATTTCTTGTAATTTAGATTTGGCTTTTGGAAATTCCCTAAACTGCTGTTTTTCTGGAAATGCCATAATTTCACCATCATATTTGAGATAGTTTTGCTGGATATATAATTCTTGGCTGGCAGTTTTTTTCCTTCAAGGCTTTATGTATGTCATCCCATTGCCTTCTTGCCTACATGGTTTCTGCTGGGTAGTCTGAGTTTATTCTTACTGACTCTCCTTTGGAGATGACTTTTCATTTATCCCTAGCCACTCTTAAAATTTTCTCTTTATCTTTGGTTTTGGCAAGTTTGATTATAATATGTCTTGGTGACTTTCTTTTGGGACCTACCTTATATGGGGTTTGATGAGCATCTTGGATCAATATCTTCTCATCTTTCACGATATCAGGGAAGTTTTCTGCCAACAAATCTTCAGCAATTCTCTGTGTATTTTCTCTTATCCCCTGGTTCTGGTACTCCAATCACATGTCGGTTATTCCTTTTGATAGAGTCTTACATAATTCTTAGGGTTTCTTCATTTTTTAAAATTCTTTTATTTTTCCTGAAATAAATTGATGTCAAGTGCTTTGTCTTCAGTCTCACTAATTCTGACTTCCATTGCCTTAATTCTACTCCTATGTCTTTCTGTTGAGTTGTCTAATTCTGAAATTTTATTGTTAATCTTCTGGATTTCTGATTGCTGTCTCTCTGTGGATTCTTGCAGCCTGTTAAATTTGTCATTATACTCTTCTCCAGTTTTCCGAATTTCCTCTATTGCATGGTCTGTGTTTTGCATAGTCTCCTTCCTGATCTCTTGAAGAGTTCTGTATATTAATCTTTTGTATTCTGCCTCTGGTAATTCCAATAAATTGTCTTTCTCCAGAAAATTTCTTGATTCTTTGTTTTGGGAGCTTGCTGAAGCCATCATGATCTGCCTCTTTATGTGATTTGATATTGACTGTTGTCTCCATGCCATCAATAAGTTATTATATTTATTTATTTTATGTTTGCTTACTGTGTGCTACCTTCTTGTTTTGTTTTGTTTTGATATGCCCAAATAGGCTGCTTGTGTGATCGATCCAAATCACTGGCACCCCTGAAGCTCCTACATCCTGCCACCAGGTGGCCCGATCTGCCACTAAGTGTGTGAGCCCACTCCTCCTTTATGGATTCAGCTCAGGTGTCCAGGTAGTCAGACACGAAGTGTGTGGTGCAGGCTCTCACCTACAGTCCTAGACAGCCATGGGTGATTGGTGTAGGCACAGGCATCCGGTTGCAGTATTGGGTCACATACAGAGCAAGGAAGGGGGCCGATGGCTGCCCCGAGTGTCCGGGAGGAAAGCATGTCCCTGTTCCCTACAGCGTGTAGGTAGGTGGGTTTTGCAGCTGGACTATGAGCATCCAATGCTGTTGGTTGTAAGGACTGGGGGGCACCACTTATTTTTAGGCATCTGTCATAGGTGGCTAGGTGGCATGTGTGGAGCCACCAGTCCTCAGGCCCCTGATGTGGGTAGATGAAACCCTGCTTAATGGGCAGAGCAGTGTCAGATATCATGAACCTACCTCTTCTTAGCTCAAACAGTTGAAGTTAGACTTCAGGTATATACCCTGTTGTACTGTGGTAATGAGGGCCTACACTGTTGAAATGGGCCCACAGAGGTCTATGCAGGGGGAAAGGCACTCAAAGTCCATGAACCTCTTATGCCTGTGGCTAGGGAAAGTAGCTGTGCCTACCCTGAGTTCCTGTCTTAGGGGAGCCAGCAGATTATTTTTTCCCCGTTTGTTAATTTGTTTTCTCTCCAAGACTAGGAGAATGGTTCACGGCGTGTGACAGGTCCTACTTCTGACCCAGGGAACTCGACAGTCGCTGAAGCCATACCAGACTCAGTGCAGAGCAGGGAGCAGGGAGGTAAATGGGAAAGAGGTTTTTCCCAAAGGAGGGTATTTTTGATCCATGCTGTAGGCCAGATGCAAGTACTTATCTTTCGCTGATGGAGGGCTGCTTCTCACTGGTTCTGGATGGCCAAATAGATTCTCTGCCGCTGGGTCTCTCTTGATGGGAAAATGTCTCCCGAGTGCCACTGCTTGCCTCACCGTGCACCTCGAGCTGATCTGGCCTGAAGGACTCCGGCTCCCACCAGGTCAGGTCTGGCAACTCCTCACTGCTTCTGAATCATCTCTCCCTCCCCCTGCCACTCACTGCAATTCCTCAACTTTGCCTTTGATGTTCATGGCTCCTAGATTGTCATATAGAATGGATTCACTTGTTTTTTCAGGTTTTTGTTGTTAGAGGGACCACCAGAAGCATCTGATTACTCTGCCATCTTGGCCCCACCTTTCCTGTAGCCTAATTTTTAATGACCAAAGAATATTCTTTCATTTGATACAGATTAATGCAGGAGTAATCAGTTTCTCACATTTATCATTAAAAAAATCCAAACAAAGCATCCATAAAATATCTAATTTTGAGCAGTATCACTACCTGAGGTATGTGCTAAAATGAACTAGTTTGCAAAATATGTGCCTGGATAAGTGAATGAATTTATGTAATTCACAAGATGATTCCCCCAGGTGTCTGTCAGTTTGTCCTGTTGTGGGGGCTTGTGTGTTGCTGTGATGCTGGAAGCTCTGTCGTCGGTATTCAGATATACCATTAGGGTCACTCATGGCAGACAGGTTTAAGCTGAGCTTCCAGACTAAGACAGATTGGAAGAAGGACCCGGCAGTCTACTTCTGAAAATAATTAACCAATGAAAATCTTATGAATAGCAGCAGGATATTGTCTGATATAATGCCGGAAGATGAGCCCTTCAGATTGGAAGGCACCCAAATGATGACTGGGGAAGAGCAGCCTCCTCAAAGTAGAGTCAGCCTTAATGACGTGGATGGAGTAAAGCGTTTGGGACCTCATTTGCTGATGTGACATGACTCAAAATGAGAAGAAACAACTGCAAACAGCCATTAATAATTGGAATGTGGAATGTATGAAGTATGAATCTAGGAAAATTGGAAATCATCAAAAATGAAAATGAACGCATAAACAGATATCCTAGGCATTAGTGAGCTGAAATGGACTGGTATTGGCTATTTTGAATCAGAAAATCATATGGTCCACTGTGCCGTGATTGACAAAACTTGAAGAGGAATGGAGTTGCATTCATTGTCAAAAAGAACATTTCAAGATCTATCCTGAAGTACAGTGCTGTCAGTGATAGGATAATATCCAGACGCCTACGAGGAAGGCCAGTTAATACAACTGTTATTCAAATTTATGCACTGACCACTGAGACCAGAGATGAAGAAACTGAAGATTTTTACCAACTTCTGCAGTCTGAAATTGATAGAACATGCAACCAGGATGCGTTGATAATTACTGGTGATTGGAATGCTAAGTTGGAAACGAAGAAGGATGGGTGGTTGGAAAACATGGCCTTGGTGATAGAAACAATGCAAGAGATCACATGATAGAATTTTGCAAGACCAGCGACTTCTTCATTGCAAATACCTTTTTTCAACAAGATAAATGGTGACTATACATGTGGACATTGACAGATGGAATACACAAGAATCAAATCGGCTACATCTGTGGAAAAAGATGATGGGGAAAGCTCAATATCATCAGTCAGAACAAGGCCAGGGCTGACTGTGGAACAGATCATTAATTGCTCATATGCAAGTTTAAGTAGAAGCTGAAGACAACTAGAACATGTCCACTAGAGTGAGAGTATGACTATGAATATATCCCACCTGAATTTAGAGACCATCTCAAGAATAGATTTGACGCGTTGAACACTAATGACGGAAGAGCAGATGAGTTGTGGAATGAAATCAAGGACATCATACGTGAAGAAAGCAAGAGGTCATTAAAAAGACAGGAAAGAAAGAAAAGACCAAAATGGATGTCAGAAGAGACTCTGAAACTTGCTGTTGAACGTCAGGTAGGTAAAGCAAATGGAAGACATGATGAAGTAAAAGAGCTGAACAGAAGATTTCAAAGGGCAGCTCGAGAATACAAAGTAAAGTATTATAATGACATGTCTAAACAACTGGAGTTAGAAAACCAAAAGGGAAGAACACACTTGGCATTTCTCAAGCTGAAAGGACTGAAGAAAAAATTCAAGCTTCGAGTTGCAGTATTGAAGAATTCTACAGGGAAAATATTAAATGATTTAGGAAGAAGAAGATGGAAGGAATACACAGAGTCACTATACCAAAAAGGATTGGCTGATGTTCAACCATTTTAGGAGGTGACATATGATCAGGAACTGATGATACTGAAGGAAGAGGTCCAAACTACACTGAAGGTGTTGACCAAAAATAAGGCTCCGGGGATTGATGGAATACCAATTAGATATTTCATCAACGAATGCAGCACTGGAAGTGCCCACTCGCCTATGCCAAGAAATTTGGAAGACAGCTACCTGACCAACCGACTGGAAGGATCCATATTTATGCCTATTCCAAAGAAAGGTGATCCAACCAAATGTGGTTATTATCGAATAATATAATTAATATCACACAAGTAAAATCTTGCTTAAAATCATTCAAAAGTGGTTGCAGGAGTATTATCAGCAGGGAACTGCCAGAAATTTAAGCTGGATTCAGAAGAGGACATAAAACCAGATATCATTGTTGATGTCAGATGAATCCTGGCTGAAGAAGAGATTACCAGAAAGATGTTTACCTGTGGTTTATTGACTATACAAAGGCATTAGACTGTGTGGATTATAACAAGTTATGGATAACATTGTGAAGAATGGGAATTCCAGAACACTTCATTGTGCTCATGAGTAACCTGTACATAGATCAAGTGGCAGTCGTTCGAACAGACCAAGGGGATACTGGGTGGTTTAAAGTCAGGAAAGGTTTGCATCAGGGCTGCCTCCTTTCACTATACTTATTCAGTCTGTATGCTGAGCAAATAATCTGAGAAGCTGGACCATATGAAGAAGAATGGGGCATCAGGATTGGAGGAAGACTCATTAACAACCTACAATATGCAGATGACACAACCTTGCTTGCAAAAGTGAAGAGGACTTGAAGCACTTACTGATGAAGATCAAAGACTACAGCCTTCAGTATGGATTACACCTTAACTTAAAGAAAACAGAAATCCTCACAACTAGATCAATAAGCAACATCATGATAAAGGGAGAAAAGATTGAAGTTGTCAAGGATTTCATTTTACTTAGATCCACAATCAACATCCATGGAAGCAGCAGTCAAGAAATCAGATGACGCATTGCATTGGGCAAATCTGCTGCAAAAGACCTCTTTAAAGTGTTAAAAAGCAAAGATGTCACCTTGAAGACTAAGGTATGCCTGACCCAAGCCGTGGTGTTTTCAGTTGCTTCATATGCATGCAAAAGTTGGACAGTGAGAAAGGAAGACCGAAGAAGAATTGACAACCTTGAATTGTGGTGTTGGTGAAGAATATTGAATACCATGAACTGCCAAAAGAATGAACAAATCTGTCTTGAAGGAAGTACAATCAGAATGCTCCTTAGAAGAAAGGATGGTAAGACCATGCCTCACATACTTTGGATGTGTTATCAGGAGGGATCATTCCTGGAGAAGGACATCATGCTTGGTAAAGTGGAGGGTCAGTGAAAAAGAGGAAGACCCTCAAAGAGTTGGACTGACACAGTGGCTGCAATAATGAGCTCAAGCGTAACAATGATTGTGCAGATGGCACAGGACCGGGCAATGTTTCATTCTGTTGTACACAGGGTCGCTATGAGTCAGAACTGACTCGATGGCACCTAAAAACAGCAGCAATAATAGGATGCTTGGCTTGAAATTAGTTAAATGTTGGAAAATGCCTATCAAAAAGAATAGTTGATCTGTCATCCTTCTAACTGGTAGCAATTTGGTGCAGGACCAGATGTCAGTAAGGTCCCTCCTATTTCATAGTAAGAGCTCTTCTGTATATGGAAGGATGCTTGCTTTCTTTCTTTTTGTTTTTGTGTTTTTTTGCTGGGGTGTAGTGGTTCTTCTGAGCACATATTCTTGGCTGCCTGGTAGAAGGCACAAGAGCAAGAACTGGAGCTATTTCTCTGAGTTTAGGCTCTGAGAGTTGGACCACACAGTGTTTGCTACAGAGCAAGTGCTCAGTAAACATCACTGTTGTTATTAAAGATAACATGAGGCCCCTCTTAGTGTCAGTCCCTGACTCCAGTCTTATCTCCATTCAGCTAATTGCATTGAGCACTTGGCTATCATGCAAGCTGCTCTGAAGCCTAATTAAGTGGGAGGAAGGTAGTAAGTGATAAAGACTGTGGGGAATGTCATCTCTGTCCCTCCTAGTGATGAAGAAAAGTGATAACATTCAGTAGTTAAATGACTGGTACAGGTGACCAGTCTGCCTATCATCTATGTGTCACTCCCTTCCTTTTGTGCTGTTCGTTCTTCAGAACCCTGCTCATATCTCCAGGAAGCTTTTCCTGGCCTTTCCAGTTGATATTACTTTCTTCCTTCATTAGCCTCATGTACATTTTTTATTTGTGCCACCATTTTTGTCATTCTAGCATATAATGTCTTATACTACTTTTGAAATATTTCATGTATATGCACATGTGTTAATAGCATATGAGACATCAAAATATAATTTACTGCTTTCGATCATAATTATAACAAATATTTATTGGGTATTTGAATTTAAAAAAGTTAAATTGTACTTTTTTTTTTTTTTTTTTGAATTGGTAATACAGCCATGTTTCAAATTTTAGGAGGTAGAATAGGGTATAGAGAAAACAATCTACCCCTATCCCTGTCCTTGGCTACCCAATTTCTATCCCTCGGGGCAACCACTATTATCACTAAAAATGTTCTGAAAATAAAAAATATATAAAGAAGAAAATGCTGCTTAGCCAATCAGTGGTGAGCTGGAGCTAGCTCTCACTGGCTTACAAGAGTTAATTGTTAAATTTTCAAGAACTTTGTGAGCTAACATGTGTAGTTGACATTACTTTGGTATCTAAAAATAGGCCATGGTATGAGTATTTAAACCATGGAAATCAGCAAATGCCACAAAGCAGGACTCCCTCTCCCCAAGAGAGACAGTTGTTAAAACATTTACCAGGACGCCACTGGCTGTAATCCTGGCATCTAAAAATAACCACCATCAACACTCAGGGATAACTTTCTAATCCTTTTCCCAAGTGAAATATATATATATACATATATATGTATATATACACACACACACCAAAACCAAACCTGTTGCCATCGAGTCGACTTTGACTCGTAGCGACCCTATAGGGCAGGGTAGAACTGCCCCATAGGGTTTCCAAGGAATGACTGGTGGGTTTGAACCACTGACCGCTTGGTTAGCAGCTGAGCACTTTAACCACTCCTGGAGTCCTGGTAGTGCTGTGGTTAAAGCACTCAGCTGTTAACCAAAATGTCAGTGGCTTGAACCTACTAGCCACATCTTCCAAAGTACAAAGATGTGGCAGTCTGCTTCCATAAAGATTTACAGCCTTGGAAACCCTAAGGGGCAATTTTACTCCATCCTATGGGGTCTCTATGAGTCAGAATCGACTCAGCGGCCGTGGGTTTGGTTTTTGGTATATGTGAAATTCTATTTTATCTTTATTAGATTTTAAGTATTTTTTTCTTTTTTGCATAAGGGATTGTGCAGTTCACTTGTAAATTCTACTTAATCTATCACACTGTCATACACACTTAGATGCTAAATAATTATTTGTTGGATGAAGAAATGAGTGAAAGATGGAGAAGAAGATCATCATGAGCGCAACAGGAATCACAAATAGCATTGCAAATCTTTCAGCAGGATAAGGTAATAGGATCTGGAGAATGTTCAAATTATGGTATGGATTCAGGGTGCGTAACCTATGCTGAAATGTCATTAGCTCTATCATGAGCATTTCACTAACTGGCAGCCACTTCCTTGAAACAGCTGTTAAGTTAAGCTTTTGGAAAATAAAGACACCTGTAATGAGCTGTGGAGCAACATCTCAGCCGCTGTGTTAAAACCTAAAACCTCATCACACAAACCTGTTGGTTTGGACATATGAAACTAATGGAAATGCTCTAGATTCTAGGGTATGTGAAGTGAGCTGAAAGCAAGATAGAAGTCAGAAGGACAGATAATCACAGCATCTTGGAATTGGAAGGGGGCTTCAGTCAAATCTTGGTACTGAAACACAGCTTCAAACCAAGTGACATAATTGTGAAACTACTGAGAACCTCCTCAGTGATGACCTGGGGTGCTCTGAGCAAAGGCTTCTTCGGCCCCTCAGTCTGAGGTGCTGGTTTAAAAATGGTGTTCTTCAAATAGAGGCTGATATTAAAAATTAAACAACAAACTTCATGTGAGCACACTGTAAGACGACTGCAGGCTCTTCAGCCATTTCTGTGTGTGTTTAGCCATCATCAGCATTACCTAAAAACAGGACAATAATATATGGCACTCTATGTCTGAAAGAATTAAGACAGTTCAGGCAGATCAAAAGAGTTCTCTCACCATTATGGTTTTCTGCCTCTTTTGTTTTGAAAGAGAAGGAGTAGAGAATAAAGAAATAATTGTAGATATTGGCTAATTTATCCATTTGAATAGGAAAGGTGGTAGAGAAATATGAACAAGTAAAGACTCATTGAAAGCAAAGGAATATTTACAGTACAAATAAATCAGAATTTTCTGCCAAATTATAAAAAGGACTCTGTTTCTTCTGTCTATATTTTATAAAACTGCAGTTTCTTCAGGATAAATAAAATCCTTTTGTCATCCTTTGTGTAGATTTGGTACAGTTACCTTAATTATATTTTGTAGTTTATAATATTTCTCCTTTACTTAAAATAGTCTTGGGCTTTAGATATGTTAATTGGTTCTCTAAAGGTTATTATTAGGAATTTTCCTGATATACAAATATTATTTATACTTCTAACTTTAAATACTTTGCAAATAGCATACATGGAAATAATTTGTGGCAATCGCTTTGCAGATAAATACAAAACTGTCTTGTAGTTTGCCATCATCTTCTGTATTAATAAACTTGAGGTAAAATTAATGAGATTTTTTGCCTACTCTTCTAGCATTAATTATTATATATTCTGGGTGAGCAAGAATGTATTTATGTATGAGGTTGATAAAATTTATCTTCATATTTGTGAGTACTTGTCAGGCATTAACCATTTCTCTTTCTTGACATTAGTAAGTAAAAATTAAACTTGCTTGCAATATTTGCTTAGCTTAATGGTTCTGAACTACAAGATGACTTTGTTTATTATGGATAAAATTAACAGAATGACATAAAAGCTACTACAGTCTTTACTTTTTGGTTGCACTTTATTCAATAAATAGCATTAAGTGTAATAGGATTTATAAATTAAATATTCAAACACCAAGTTCTGCATAATTAAAAAAAACTTGACTTAGATTTTTATTCTCAAAGTTTGTTTCTATATCATTACTTATCTCTAACAAAAGTGAGTTTTTAATGTGTATTTTAATACCCCCTCCCTTATTATTAAGAAAGTTGCAATGTATATTCTAATGTGGTTAAGCATACATATATCATTACTGTATGCCAAGAGTTCTCAGTCTTGGTGAGGTGCTGATTGAAGAAGCTGAATTAAAGATAAGACTCAGCAAGCAAATGGGATTTCTCATACTTCTTATATGTACTCAATTTTCATATAGGCGAAGTAATGGGAAAAAGTACATATTTTAATATATAGAGGTTATTTCATAGAGCACAAATCTCTCTTTCATGCCAAAGAAGCAAGACATTCTTTTCTTTCCTGTCAGCATTCTACCCTTTCTGCAGGCCCATGGAATGAATCAGTTGGCTGCTGCTGCTGCCACCGTAGACTACTCAACCCATATCCACTCCCATCTCATGATTTGGGTATTTACCTCACTAGACAGAGATGCAGGTCTCCACACTATTTTGACCATGTCTAATTATCAGGCTCCACATTTCTTAGGCTATTACAAGACCCTTCTGCCGCATCCGTCTTGTAGCTCTTTACATCTACCCAGAGTACCAGTGCCTTGGTTGTTGTGTAGGCAACGAGGACCAAACCTCCTGGGTTTTAGGACAGACTTGTTCTTCCTTGAATATTTGCCTTTCCATTTGTTTGTTGCCGTTTCATTTCTTTTTAAATGGTTGTTGTTGGGTGGTGTTGAGGTTTTTTTGCCTCATAGCGACCCCATATGACAGAATAGAACTGCCCCATACGGTTTTCTTGGCTGTAATTTTTACAGAAGCAGATCACCAGGTCTTTCTCTCCCACAGCCACTGGGTAGGTTTAAACCGCCAGCCTTTTGGTTAGCAGCTGAGTGCTTAACCCTTTTTGCCAGGAGGGCTCCTTTTCAAAATAGTAGTAATGGTGAATTGTTCTTTAGAAGTAACTGGCTCATGTAGCTGATAGTGATCAGTTTGCTATTTATTTAATTTTTCTGGCATCAGAAAATATATTTCTAATGAGTTAAGGAAGTTTATAAATATTTCTTTACTTGCGAATGAAATTTTGAGAATCTTATTTTAATTCTTTTGTTCTGAACAGCACTTGTGACTTTATTATTTCCATTTTCACCATTATTGAAGATGTTGACATGTCTAAATTGTAAGAGCAAATAGCTCTCCCTGATTTCCTTTAAGTCCTAAGCTTATTATGATTAAATGATTTAATATCTAATACCATGTTTCATACAAAAGCTCCTCATAAATGAAGGTTTTTTTTCAGTTATTAGCCCAGAATTCTTGTTTTTCAGAAAGAACAAATCCATCAAATGTATCAATTCCTATGAAAGATAAGTGCTTTAAAAAAAAAACGAAAACTAACCCAGTGCTGTCAAGTCCATTCCAACTCAGCAACCCTGTAGGACAGAGTAGAACTGCTCCATAGGGTTTCCAAGGCTGTAATCTTTACGGAAGCAGTTTGTCACGTCTTTCTCCTGCAGAGCAGCTAGTGGGTTCAAACTGCCAACCTTTCAGTTAGCAGTGGAGTGCTTAACCACTACACCACCAGGGCTCCCGTATAAATGCTTTTAAAAAGAACCCATTGCCGTTGAGTCAATTCTGACTCATAGCGACCCTATAGGACAGAGTAGAATGCCCCATAGGGTTTCCAAGGAGCACCTGGTGAGTTTGAAGTGCTGACCTTTTGGTTAGCAGCCATAGCTCTTAACTACAACGCCACCAGGGTTTCCATAAGTGCTTTAGACAGGTACATTTGTTATTTATTTTCCTTTCTTTTTTTGTAAATGATATCTTGCGATTAAATGTGGCACCATTAGAGCTTCTACTTTTCTGAGAACTTCACTTATTACTATTTTTTCTGTTAATGAGGATGTTTGTATTCTGAATATTAGGAAAAATTAGTAATTTTCTAAGCATAAATGCAGCTATCTTGGCAGCTACTGTGCTGTGCTTGCTCAAAACAGAGCCTTAAGTTTTTCAACCTCCTTTTTAGACTTATAATTCCTCTTAAAAATGTACTTTTATGAGTCCATGCCCTTGCATATGAAGATAAGATACTGCCATTCATTTGTGTGGGCCTACTTGTTTAAGTTCATTTGGGGTTGTAGCAGTATAGAGGATACATTTATTCATTTTATTTCATGGCTAGGTAAAAAAATGATCATAATTTTTCATTCAGGAGCTTCTATCTCTTTGAAAAACTTTAAGAGAAGGTAATATTTTGGAAAAGAAATTAATAATGTTATTTGTAAGTATGATTACTATAGAATTGTTTTGGAAATCTCATTCAAAAATTATTAAAAGATTATTTGAAAGATGATTGAAAGATTATTGCAAAAATTACTATACATTTGTTCATTTGCTCAGAAAACATTTAAGTCCCCTTCAGGCATTGTGCTAGGCCCAGGCAATAGGAGTAGAAACACATGGTTTCTAATGTTTAAGAGTCCCTTGGGTGGTAGGAGACTAGGCAAGCGAAAAAAAGCAAGTACACTCCAGTGTGATAAATGCTATGGTTTGTAGTCATGCACAACATTCTATGACCCTGGCCTTTCACTGAGCTTCTATTGTCAAGCACTGATAAATTAACCTCTAAAAACTTAAAACATGTTATATGTCCAGCCTTGGATGTGAGTAGCTCTGCCTGATGCACTGGACTAAGCCAGGACTTGGATCCAGAATGGGTTGAGTTGAGTTTCATTTTGAGCTATACTGCTTCCTCTTACGATGACCCTGGGGAAATCCTTTTCCCTGTTTGCACCTACATTTCTCAAATAAGGCTATTAATACCAGCTCTGGGCATTGCTGTGAGCTTGGTGCCATATTCTAAAGTTTCTTGTCTCCACCCCCTTGCTGTGTTTTTTAAAGCAACATTTATGATTTTTCTAATGTTATAGGTAATCTATATTTGTTGTACAATATTTGAAAAATATGGGAATATAAAAGGAAAATGAAGTCTTTCTTAATCACTTTACTGGAGTAACCATTAACAGTTTATTTCCTTCTAATCTTTTTTAGATGCATATGCTTTGAGATCATGTGATCATTCTAAATAGACAAAATATAGCATATTCAATTTGCAATGTCATTAAATATATTTAGAAAATTTGCTTCTTGGTTTCATGATATTTTATCATATTGATATTCTGAAATTATTTAACTAACCTCAATTTTTAGATCTTTAGGTTCTTTCCAGTTTTCCAGAATTATAATTAATGCAACAAGTAGCACTGTATCTCAAATGCAGTATGTGCTCATTCTCTGATAGTTTCCCTCTGACAGATTCCAGGAAGTGTAATTTGTTGGGTAATAAGTTGTAGCTGTGTGTGTGTGTTTTTTTCTGTATATTTGTAAGTTCAAAAAAATACGCATTGCCTAATTACCCTCAAGAAAACTTGTACCAGTATAAAGTTCCAAAAACTACATACGAGAATGTCTGTGTTACTGTTACCTGGCTAAAACTGAGCATTATCACATTTAGTAAGTTTTTGCCATTTTGATTTGGGAAATAGTATATTGCATTATTTTGATTAGTAGCTAGACTGAACTTTTAAAATAACTCTACTGTCCATATACATTTTTTGTGGGCATATTTCTGTTATTATTTTCTTAATGGTTTACAAGTATTCTTTATATAATTATGGCTAGTAACCGACCATATGTCGTTGTTGTTAATTGCCGTTGAGTAGATTCCAACTCATGGCAACCCCATGTGTGCAGAGCACAACTATTCCATAGGGTTTTTAAGGTTGTGACCTTTCAGAAGCAGATCTCCAGGCCTATCTTCTGAGGTGCCTCTGGCTGGGTTCAAACCACCAAACTTTTGGCTAGTAGTCGAGCACTTAACCACGTACAATACATAATTGTTCTTCTCTGTTTTGTTCTCGGACCTTTCATTTTGTTTGTTGCTTTTTTAAAATATCCTTGAGCTAAAATAATCTCATTTATCCTCATTTAATGCATTATCCCACAACAATTCTGTGAGTAACAACTATTATTTTCCCCATTTCACAGATGAGATGACTTAGGCACCGAGGTTAAGTAAGTAACTAAGTTACTGATAAGTGGCAGAGCCTGCTTTTCACCCAACGCTGTGATTCCAGAGTTTTATTCTTATGCATGTGTGTGTGTGTGTGTGTGTGTGTGTGTGTGTGTGTATGTGTATTTGGCTGTCATTTCAATTAATTTCTTCCTTGTAGGTTCTTCTTTTGGTTAAATGGCCTTTCCTATCCTGAGATAATTTTGCTTTTTGAAAATATATATTTTATGGTGTGTATGAATTGATGGATAGTTTCTTAATATCCTTTATCTTATTTTTTTTTTATTGTGCTTTAGGTGAAAGTTTACCGAGCAAATTAGTTTCTACTTAAACAATTAATACAAGAATTGTTTTGTGACATTGGTTGCCACCCTGCAATATGTCACCACTCTATCTTTCTCTGACCCCGGATCCCCATTTCCATTCATTCAGTTTTCTTGTTGCTTCTGCCCTTTCGTCTTGGGTTTTGGGCTGGTGTGACCATTTAGTCTCATATACATGGTTGAAGTTAGGAAGCACGTTCCTCACATGTGTTATTGTTTGTTTTCTAAACCTGTCTAATCTTTGACTGAAGGGTGAATTTCAGGAGTAACTTCAGTACTGAGTTAAAAGGGTGTCTGGGGGCCATACTCTCAGGGTTTCTCCAGTCTCTGTCAGACTAGTAAGTCTGGTCTTTTCTGTGTAAATTTGAAGTTTGTTCTACATTTTTCTCCCACACTGTCCAGGACTATCTATTGTGATCCCAGTGGTTGTAGCCAGACACCATCTAGTTGTTCTGGACTCAGTTTGGTGGAGGCTGTGGTACTTGTGGTTCATTAGTCCTTTGGACTAATCTTTCCCTTCTGATTTTGGGTTTCTTCATTCTCCTTTGCTCCAGAAGGGATGGGACCAATAGATGTATCTTAGATTGCTGCTTGCAAGCTTTTAAGACCCTAGACACTCCTCACCATAGTCGGATGTAGAATGTTTTCTTTATAAACTATGTTATGACAATTGAGCTAAATGTTCCCTGAGACCATGGTCCCCAGCCATCAGCCCAGTAACTTAGTCCCTCAGGGAGTTTGGATGTGTCTGTGAAGCTGCTATGACTTTGCCTTGGTCAAGTTGTGCTGGCTTCCACAGTATTGTGTACTGTCTTACCCTTCACCAAAGTTACTTCTCATCTACTATCTAGTTAGTGTTTTTCCCTCCCCAGCCCTCTCCTCCCTCATAACCATCAAGGATTGTTTTCTTTCTGTGTGTAAACCTTTTCTTGAGTTTTTATAATAGTGGTCTCATACAGTATTTGTCCTTTTGTGATTGACTTATTTCACTCAGCATAATGCTCTCCAGATTCATCTGTGTTTTGAGATGTTCCACAGATTCATCATTGTTTGTTTTCATTGCGTAGTATTCCACTGTGTTTACGTACCATAGTTTGTTTATCCATTCATCTGTTGACGGGCACTTAGATTGTGTCCATCTTTTTGCTATTGTGAATAATGCTGCAATGAAAATGGGTGTGCATATGTCTATTCATGTGGTGGCTCTTCTTTCTCTAGGATATATTCCTAGGAATGGGATTGCTGGATCGTATGGTGTTTCTATATCTAGCTTTTTAAGGAAGTGCCGTATCATTTTACAAAGTGGTTGTACCATTTTGCATTCCCACCAGCAGTGCATAAGGGTTCCAGTCTCTCCACAGTCTTCCAAAATGTGTTATTTTCTGTTTTTTTGATTTATGCCATTAATGTTGGGGTGAGGTGGTATCTCATTGTAGTTTTGATTTGCATTTCTCTAATGCCTAGTAAACAAGAGCATTTTTTTTTTTTGGTGATGTCTTTGCCTGGTTTTTGTATCAGGGTTATAGCTGGCTTCATAGAATGAATTGGGAAGTATCCCTTCCTTTTCTGTGTTGAGAAGTAGTTGGAGTAGTACTGGTGCAAGCTTTTCACTGAATGTTTGGTAGAATTCTCCAGTGAAGCCATCTGGGCCAGGACTTTTTTTCATTGGGAGTTTTTTTATTACATTTCAGTTTCTTCTTTTGGTATGGGTCTGTTCACATTAGGTAGGTAGTGTGTTTTGAGAAATTTGTCCATTTACTTTTGTTGGAGTATAGTTTTACATAGTATTCTGTTATGCTCCTTTTTATTTCAGTTGGGTCTGTTGTAATGTTCCCCATCTCATTTCTTATTTGAGTCATTTGCTTCCTCTCCTGTTTTTCTTTTGTCAATTTAGCTAATGGTTTGTTGATTTTGTTGATCATTTAGAAGAACCAACTTTTAGTTTTGTTGCTTCTTTCTATTGTTTTGCTATTCTCTGTTTCACTTATTTCTGCTCTGATCTTTAGTATTTCCTTCCTTCCAGTGACTGTGGGCTTCTTTTGCTTTTCTCTTTTTATTTGTTCAAGTTGTAGGGCTAATGTTTTGATTTTAGACCTTTCTTCTTTTTTGATTTGTGTGTTTATTGCTATAAATTGACCTATGAGTACTGCTTTTGCTGTGTCCCAAAGGTTCTGGTAAGATGTATTTTCATTCTCATTTGATTCTAGGAATTTTTTGATTCCATCTTTGATTTATTCTATTACCCAGTAATTTTTAAGCAAGTTGTTATTCAGTTTCCATGTTTTCTATCTTTTTCTTGCTTTTCACATTATTAATTTCTACTTTTATGATGTTGTGATCAGAGAAGATGCTTTGTATTATCTCAGCATTTTGGATTTTGTTGAGGGTTGCCTTGTGGCCTAAGATGCGGTCTGTTCTGGAGAACATTCCATTTGCATTGGAAAAGAATGTATACTTTGGTGCTGTTGGGTGGAATATTCTATGTATGTCTGTGAGGGTCAAGTTTGTTGATTGTAGCGTTTAGATTTTCCATATCTTTGTTGAGCTTCTTTCTAGATGTTCTGTCCTTTATTGAAAGTGGTGTGTTGAAGTCTCCTACTATTATTGTGGAACTATCAGTTTCTCTTTTCAGTGCAGTTAGAGTTTGTTTTATGAATTTTGTAGTCCTGTTGTTGGGTGCATAGATATTTATTATGGTTATGTCATCATGGTGGATTGTCCCTTTAATCATTTTATAATGTCCTTACTTGTCTTTTGTGGTGGATTTTGATTTAAAGTCTATTTTATCTGAGATTATTATTGCCACTCCTGCTCTTTTTTGGTTGCTGTTTGCTTGATGTATTTTTTCCATCCTTTGATTTTTAATATATTTATGTCTTTGTGTCTAAGGTGTGTCTCTTGTAGACAGCATGTTGATAGTTCATGTTTTGTAAATCCATTCTGTCAATCTCTATCTCATACAGGTACATTTAAGCCATTTATGTTCAGTGTGGTTATTGATAGATTTGAGTTTATTGCTGTCAGTTTGTAGTGCTTTTTTTTGAGGTGCTAACATTTTCTTACTCTTCTCTGCTGAGTTCCTTTTGTTTGTGGAATTTATGCTTGTTTCTTTCATTTTTGTAGTTTTTGTATTTACTGAAACTTTAAGTTTTCTTCTTTATTCTGATGAGTAGATTTGTTAACTTTATTTGTTGTTACCTTGAAATTTACCCTTATCTTCCTAAGTTTGAAGCAGTCTTTTATTACTTGATATCACCTTGACTTCCTCTCCATTTGAAAATTCTATACCCAACCCGTTTATTCCCCCTTTTATTGTTCTGACGTTGTTTTCATTTACAGATTGATGTCTCTGGTTCCCTATAGTAAATCTTTTAGTTTTGTTTTATCCTTGAGAGTTCATTACCTGCGATGGTATCTGGCTGATGCTGACCTGTGTCTTAGATTCATGTTGTTGCTTGATGTTGTTTGTTCTCTAACCAGACGACTCTGTTTAATAATTCTTGTGAGTTTGGTTTGATTTTTACATATTCTCTTAATTTCGGTTTATCTGGAAATGCCCTAATTTCACCATCATATTTGAGAGAGTGTTTTGCAGGATATATTATTCTTGGTTGGCAATTTTCTTTTCTTTCAAGGTTTTATATATGTCATCCCATTGCCTTCTTGCCTCCATGGTTTCTGCCAAGTAATTATTCTCATTATTTCCCCTTTGTATGTGACTTTTCGTTTTTCTTGAGTTGCTCTCAGGATTCTTTCTTTGTGTTTGGTTTTGTTGAGTGTGATAATGGTGTGTCTTTTTGACTTCCTTTTGGAGTCTACCCTATATGGGGGTCCATTGAGCTTCTTGGATGGTCAGCTTTTCATCTTTCATGATATTAGAGAAGTTTTCTGTCAGCCAATCTTTAATGATCCTCTAGAGTTTTCCATTTTCTCCCCCAGTTCTCGAATTCATATCATACACAATTTTTGCCCTTGATTGTATCCCACATAGTGCTTAGGTTCTTCATTTTTCTTCATTCTTTTTTCTAATTTTTCTTCAAACAAGTAGGCATCTATGAATTTGTCTTAAGTTTCACTGATTCTGTCTTCCATTGTTTCAGATTTGCTCCTAGAACCTTCTATTGCGTTGCCCATTTCTTAAATTTTTTTGTGTATCTTTTGGATTTCTAATTGCTGTTGTATGATTTCTAATTGTTTATTTATTTTTACATTTTGTTCTTGTATTATCTATCTGAATTCTTCCCCCACTTTATCTGTATTTTCCTTGATTTTGGCTATGTTTTGTCTATATTTTCCATGATTTTGGCTATGTTTTGTCTATATTTTCCATGGTTTTGTCTTTTTCCTTGGTTTTGTTTGTATTTTCCTTGATCTCTTTCCTAATCTCTTGGAGATCCCTGAATATTAGACTTTTGAATTCCCTATCCAGTAGTTCCAGTGCCTTTTCTTCTGCCGGAAGGTCATCTGCTGCTTTATTTTGGTCGCTTACTGGAGCCATCCTGTTGTTTAATATGTTTTTATGTTGTCTGCTTTCTCCAAGTCATTCAGGTATTATTTTCTTTGTTTATTGGTTGTAAGTTTGTTTTTCCTTTCTTCTTTGTTTTGTTTGGTTATGTCTGGACAGGTGGGCTTGGTGTGTTTTGTTGCTCACTTTTTTGTGGGCACAATAGTTCTGACTACCTTGTCCAGGTGGGCAGGGCCGTTTACTCACCTAGAGTGAAGCAGGGCAGGTCCAGTGGCAGGGGGGTGAAGAGGGGCGGGGATAAGTCATTTATCTGTGATGTGAACCAAAGCTGGTGGGGTAGGCACTGGGGGCAAGGCTGGTTCCACTCAGGGCATCATTGTGTGGCAGTATGGGGCCAGAGGCAGTGAAGAGGGGTCTGGGGGTCTGGCGATCTGAGCCAATTCTGCTTGGTGGCATGTCACTTGGCAGGTTGGGGCTGGAGGCAGTGAGTAGGGGTCCAGGGGTCTGTGCTGGTCCCACGCGGGGGCGTGGCACTTGGTGGGGTGGTTCTGGAGGCAATGGGGAGTGGCCCGGGGTCTGGGCTGGTTCCATTTGGGGGCATGGCACTTGTCAGGGTGGGCTCAGAGGTAGTGGAGAGGGGTCCAGCTATCCAGCGTCTAGACCTGTCCTGCTCAGGGCGCAGTGCTCAACAGCGTGAGGCCAGAGGCTTTGAGGAGGGGACCAGCATTCCGAGGTTCTCGGCTGATCCTGCTTGGGGCATGATGCCTGGCCTGGCAGGTCCAGAGGCAGCAGGGAGGAACCCAGGGGTCCGAGCAATCCTGCTCGGGGGCCCAAAACTCAGCAGAGTGGAGGAGAGAGGCAGGAGGGGTGCAAAGTGAGGGGCGGATTGTTCTGGATGGAGGAGGGCAATAGAGTGTGTTTGTACTGTGATCTCTGGCATTCAAGGCTGCCACAGTTGGGTGGTTCTTGCTGCTGTTCACCAGAGGTGTGGGGTTTTAGGAGCGTGCTCCTGTGATTACTGCATGAGAGTGTCTGGGCACTTCCTTGAGCTGTAGCCAGCAAATGTGGTCTTAACTTAGCTTTGAATGTGTCCCCACTGTGCCTCTATCTCCTGTTGGGAGTTCCATGAAGGTACCCTTCTGAGTTCTTTGTGCTTGGTTGTTGGCTTTATTCCAAGACAGCCATGCTGTGTCCTGCCAGTTGGCCAGGAACCTCCACTCCGTATCTCTGCTCGTTCACCATTTTCTATCAATTTCTTCTTCTCCGTGGCTTCCAATCTAATATTTTATCCCTTCTTTATGGTTTAGGGTTCCAGGATTGACATCTGTATCTGTTTTACTTGGTTTTTCTGGTCTTTGTTGCAGAGGGATGGCTTGGTGCATCTGACTAGTCTGCCATCTTGGCTCCACCTCCTCCTTTCCCATTTTTCTATGGCAGTTTTGTCATTTTTCTTGCTTATTTGTAAGAATTCCTTATATGTTAAGGATGCAAACTCACTGTCAGTTGTATATGCATCAGTTTTCCTAAGTTAATGCTTGATTTTAATTTAAATTTTTTTAAAAAATTTATTATTTTTTTAGTTTCAAACCTGCAGAAAAGTTATAAGAACAGTACAAAGAACTCCCACCTCTTCTCTACCAAGATTCCCTAATTGGTAATATTTTAAGCTTATTTGCTCCATCACATTTCATCTATAGACTTTTACTGGAAAAAGATGCTCTATTATTCCTAAGTACTCCAGTGTGTATTTTCTTAAAGCGGAGACACTCTCCTCTATAGCCACCATACAGCTTTCCAGTCAGGAAACCAGCACTGACACCACAGTACCATCCAATCCAAAGACCTTATTCAAGTTTCACCAACTATCTGAACAATGTCTCTTTACACTTCTTGGTCCAGAATTTTATCCAAGAGGACATGTTGCATTTGATTGTCATGTTTCATTATCTCCTTCAATCTGAAACAGTATTTCTCTGTCTCTAATATCTTTTATGGATCCCTGGTGGTGCAGTGGTCGGCATTTTGAATCCACCAGCCACTCCTTGGAAACCCTATGTGGCAGTTCTACTCTGTCCTGTAGGGTTGCCATGAGTCAGAATCTACTCAATGGCAATGAGTTAGTATCTTTTATGGTCTTAAAGAGAATAGGCCTTACATTCGGTAGGCTGACCCTCAGCCTGTGTCTGATGTTTCTTCCTGACTATGTGTTCTTGTCAGGAATACAACAGAAATGATACTGACTCTTCTTAGTATGCCACATCTCAAGGCATACTATGTCAACACATCCTATGATGGTGATGTCAGCCTTGATTCACCTAGTCAAGTTAGTGATCTGCTTGTTCTCTATTTTTCCCTTTGATTTTAATTAGTATTTTATGGAGGAGCTGTGCCAATTTTATTCCAGTATCCTGTTTCTCATCAGACCTTCACCCATCAGCCTTAGCATCCATTGACCATGCCCATCTATTTTCAGGTACTGTTGCTTCTTAGTGACATGAATAAAATGATAAAGTTGAAAGTTCGAACTCACTCTTATATTCATTTTCTAGTAGTATCAAACTACTAGAAATATATAAAATATATTCTTGAATAATTATAACTAAAACTTTTTTCATCCCATTTTAAATGTGTATCAGCATTTATTATGTAGGGCATCTTTAAATTAACTGCTATATTTTTATTTATGAAAATTATTCATAGATATTGAATTAAATTCAGAGAAAATAACATCTTATTTCCATAAAGGTGATTTGTTTACCTTTTCTACCTTTCTCTTGAGAGCTTTACATGTGGTATTACATTTACTGAAATAAAATATCACATACTTTCATAAAAATAACATCAGACTGTATAATGTATATTACAGGTAAATAAATTTTGTAAGGGGCCTTTACATTTAGCCTGATACGACTGTCCTATTTACAGTTTCTCTGATTTTTTTCATTTAATCCAGTTATTGGTAAACAATAAATGAAATTCTCTTTTTTTGACATTTGTAATAGGTTAAAATGCATGTTTTCTTTATTTAAAAAAATGTATCTGATTGCTTTCTATTAGCCAGTAACTGATATAAATATATGACAAAATCTTTCCAACCTTCAGACTGTCAGAATTCAAGATCTATTATTGCAACAGTATTGGTCAATCACATTAAGAAAAATTGTGCTCCATTTTTAAGTAAATTCAATAATGTAGAGTAATATGAACAAATGAACATGAAAATAGCATAAACATGTCTGGTGATGTAAAGTAAAGAATTGGCAAAAATATAGGAATTCTGTACATTTAAAAATAGTGTACATTTATAGCAGATCATCATCCTGGGGAGTAAGATTGGTTGAGGAAAATGATGAAATAGGAAACTCTTTGAGGGCCTGGACTCTGTCTCTTTATCTTTGTAACCTGTGTCCTTGATGCAGGGCCTACCATATAGATGGTTGATAAATATTTCCTGAATGAATGAATACATACATGAATGAGAACCACGTTAACATTTGCTGATACAAGGTCTTGTGATAGCTTGCTGATTTCCTTTTTTTTTTTTTTTAAAATTGTTGTGCTTTAAGTGAAAGTTTAGAATTCAAGTTAGTCTGTCATACAAAAATTTATACATACATTGTTAGGTGACCCTAGTTGCTCTCCCTATACTGTGACAGCACACTCCTCCTTTCCACCCC
>NW_004444059.1:3925755-3935078 GCF_000243295.1 Trichechus manatus latirostris
TTTGTCTGAAGAGTTGGCCTCGGGAATAGTTTCAGTTTTGGGCTAACAGAGAGTCCGGTGGTCATGTCTTCTGGGGTCCCTCCAGTCTCAATCAAACCATAAAGTCTGAACTTTTTGCTAGAATTTTAGTTCTGCACCCCACTTTTCTCCTGGTCTATCAGGGACTGTCTATTGTGTTCCCTGTCAGGGCGGTCACTGGTGGTAGTCAGGCACCATCTTGTTCTTCTCGTCTCAGGCCGATGCCGTCTCTGGTTTATGTGGCCCTTTCTGTCTCTTGGGCTGATGCTTTCCTTGTGTCTATGGTGTTCTTCATTCTCCTTTACTCCAAGTGGGTTGGGACCAATTGATGCATCTTAGATGGCTGCTCACTAGCTTTTAAGACCCCAGACGCCACTCACCAAAGTGGAATGCAGAACATATTCTTTTTTCCCCTTTTTTTTATTGTTGTAGTTTAAGTGAAAGTTTACAATTCAAGTTAGTCTCTCATACAGAAATTTATACATACATTGTTATGTGACCCTAATTGCTCTCCCTATACTGTGACAGCACAGTCCACCTTTCCACCCTTGATTTCCCATGTCCATTCAGCCACCTCCTGACCCTCTCTGCCTTCTCATCTCACCTCCAGACAGAAATTGCCCATTTAGTCTCATGTATCTACTTGAGCTAAGAAGTATACTCTTCACGAGTATCATTTTATGTCCCACAGTCCAGTCCAATCTTTGTCTGAAGAGTTGGCCTTGGGAATTGTTTCAGTTCTGGGTTAAAAGAGCCCAGGGGCCATGCTTTCTGGGGTTCCTCCAGTCTCGGTCAGACCATTAAGTCTGGTCTTTTTACTAGAATTTGAGTTCTGCTCCATCAGGGGCTCTCTGTGGTGTTTCCTGTCAGGGTGGACATTGGTGGTAGCCAGGCACCTTCTAGTTCTTCTGGTCTCAGGCTGATGCAGTCTCTTGTTTATCTGGCTCTTTCTGTTTCTTGGGCTAATACTTTCCTTGTGTCTTTGGTGTTCTTCTTTCTGCTTTACTCCAGGTGGTTGGGACCAATTGATGCAGCTTAGATGGCCGCTTGCTAGCTTTTAAGACCCTAAACGCCACTCACCAAAACAGGATGCAGAGCATTTTCTTAATAAACTTTGTTATGCCAGTTGACCTAGATGTCCCCTGAAAGCATGGTCCCCAGACTCCCATCCCTCCTACCCTGTCCTTCGAAGTGTTTGGTTGTATTCAGGAAACTTCTCAGCTTTGGTTTAGTTCAGTTACGCTAACTTCCCTTATGGTGTGTGCTGTCCTTCCCTTTACCTAAGATAATTCTTGTCTGCTATCTAGTTAGTGAATACCTCTCTCTCCCTCCGCACCCTTGTAACCATAAAAGAATGTTTTTTTCTGTGTTTAAACCTTTTCTTGTGTTCTTAAAACAGTGGTCTTATACAATATTTGTCCTTTTGTGACTGACTAAATTCACTTAGCATAATACCTTCCAGATTCCTCTGTGTTATAAGATGTTTCACGGATTCATCATTGTTCTTTATCATTGCATAGTATTCCGTTGTGTGAATATACTATAATTTGTTTATCCATTCATCCATTGATGGCACCTAGGTTGTTTCTGTCTTTTTGCTATCGTGAACAGTGCTGCAGTGAATATGGGTGTGCATACATCTATTCATGTGATGGGTCTTATTTCTCTAGGATGTATTCTAAGGAGTAGGATAACTGGATCATATGGTACTTCTATTTCTAGATTTTTAAGGAAATGCCAAATTGATTTCCAAAGTGGTTGTACCATTTTACATTCCCACCAACAGTGTATAAGTGTTCCAGTCTCTCCACAACTTCTCCAACATTTATTATTTTGTGTATCTTGGATTAATGCTAGCCTTATTGGAGTGATATGGTATCTCATTGTAGTTTTGATTTGCATTTCTCTAATGGCTAATGATCATGAGCATTTCTTCATCTGTCTGTTAGCCGCCTGAATGTCTTCTTCGGTAAAGTGCCGGTTCATATCCTTTGCCCATTTTTTAATTGGGTTGTTTGTCTTTTTGTTGTTGAGGTGCTGGCTGATTTCTTAGGTGCATTCAAATGTTTTCCTTTTATTGTATGAGTTAATACTTTATTAAGTGTCTACCCTGTGTCAGGTACTCTTCTAAGCATGGATTAGTCTCAACAAATCCTTACTGCAGTCTTGGAGGTAGGTACCATTATTATCCCTGTTTTATACATAAGAAAATAGGATTAAATCTTATATCCAATGTTACACAGTAAGTGGCAGATCCAAGATTTGAACTAGGCTGCCTGGCATCAGAGTCCATTCTGCCAAGCACTATCTTGACAGCTTATCTGTCTGCTTGTTTCAGAGCAGCACGGTGGCCTTTACATTTCCCTCAGAACCAGAGAACTCTGTTGACAGGGTCAGCACTTCTGCTTTTCAAGACAATAATAATATATTTTTCTTCTATTGGACTTTTTTGTTCATACTAAAGAAGTTTTCTTCCTCAAAATTTACTTCTTTATTTAAACAATGTCATCATGGCATATTAAAGTTGATGCAGTATAAATGAATCTAGTTGTAGTCTTCATAATTGGGGAAATATTTTATCTTTTATTTTTCTAATTGCTTCTCCCTAAAAAGTTTATGGTAAAACTTGAAAGTAAGGTTTATAACCTTTTGGTGTTTTCATAATAGCTAGAATTTGGGACTAGGTTGGTTCTTATAATTCCTCTAGGTAGGTGTGCTCCAAACTCTTCTCAGTTGGGAACTCTTGAGGTAATGGCTCACGAAGAGCAAAATGTTACCTCAGTGGGTGACCCGTGAATACTGCTTTCTTCCTTTACTAGCATTTATACTGAACAACAGGGGAGACAAGATGACCCATGAAGCATGTCAGAAAACAGATGCTACAGTGTTGACAGCTTACTGTCTCCTGTGACTAATTACCTTTCTTTCAAATACAGTCTGCATAGAACTTCTAGCTGTCTTACATGCTTCAGTGCTTTTCCTTTATTGTTGTTGATGGTTTAGAATGTGTTACATATACAGCCACTGAAAATTCCTACACAGGCCAACCTCTACTGGCCTAAATATTCCTATTGATTTTTATGACCTTAGGAAAGTAAATTGTTAAGAGGAAAATCTGAAACCTGATAAAATACTTCATAGAATCCTAGGGCGTTGAGAGTCTTTGAGAGTCATTTAGTCACTTCAGATGGACATATTCCTAAAAGGATCATGGATCATTTTTAGGTGAAGGTGAAGATGAAAAGCTACCAGTTTGGGAATGTTTTCTTAAAAACAAAACAAAACAAAACAAAAAAAAATTTAAGTTCTTTCTTGTTTGTTCTTTGAGAGAGTACAATTACTTGTATACCTTAATAGACTTGCAAAATCACTTAGGTATCTGGAAATTGAAGAGAACAACAGTACATTTTCTTGGGACTGCACACACACACACACACACACACACACACACACACACACACATGCACTCAAATATCCATTTACCCCAAACCCCAAAATTATTTAATTTGTGGGATATACTGGATTTTAAAATTCCTAAATTGTTCTAACTTTAGGCAGAGCTGACTTAAACTTCTCTAACTGGTAGAACTATACCCAGAAAACATGAGTTCCCCCCCCCCACCACACACACACAAAATTAAGAGCTTGATTTGAGTAGCCTAATTCGGAAACTAAAAAGTGACATATTAACTATATTTTATATTAAAATCAATTGCATACTGCCTATATACTGAAGAGCTCAATGAGCATTTTATTCTCTTGTCAGGTATAATCTATTTGTGTCTGTATTATTTCTGTTGTTCTTGTTGTGTCCCTTCGAGTTGATTCTGACCCACAGTGACCCTACAGGGCAGAGTAGAACTGCCCCGTAGGGTTTCTGAGGCTGTAATCTTTACAGAAGCCGATTGCCACTTCCGCGGAGTGGCTAGTGGGTTCAAACTGTCAACCTTTTGGTTAGCAGCCGAGCCTTTCATATCTGAGTGGATGTGTTCTGAGACTGAGGTATAAAGTACAATTTCCATTTTTATTGAACCCTACTTTAATCAATACAGATAGTCTTATTATAGATCCAGGGATTTCTTAACTCCACTTCGTCTCTGTAAGGAAGTGGGATAGCGTATATAATCAGTGAAGAAAGAAATTCACATATTACACATTTCATTTAAAATAACTTTTGGGTAGGAGTTTCATTTTTTATTCAAATACAGTGATACCTCAGGTAGTAATTCCCCTAGGAACAAAATTATTTTATAACTGAACTATGTTAAAAACACCTGTAATGTTCCTCGCTTTTATGTTTATCTGAGTTGTATGGAAAATTCTGACCATTTTGGAAACTAGACTGGTGTAATAAAGTATAAACGGGTAGTAAGTGGAAGGGAATCCCTGGGTGGCAAATATGGTAAAGTGCTTGGTTGCTAACTGAAAGATTGGCAGTTTGAATCCACACAGGGACACCTTGGAGGAAAGGCCTGGTGATCTGCTTCTGAAAAATCAGCCATTGAAAACTCTTCAGAGCACAGTTCTACTCTGACACACATGGCGTCACTATGAGTCAGAATTGACTCAGCAGCAACTGGTAATGGGTGAGAGGCTGAGAAAGTTTTAGAAAGAAAGAAAGAGTGCAGGTGACCTTTTCTCAATCTACCATAATCCAGGGTAAACCCACTTAGAGAGTTCGTGAAGGGTTTTACTTCTTCGTCCTTCCTTTCTAATATCATAGCTTCCTTTGAATTGGAGCAGAGTCTAGAGGCAGAATAGCTTTGGAGCTGCCATCAAGAGTGAAATGAAATTAATCCAGTCTGCAAACCTGTGCCTGAGTTTTCAGGAAGGGGGGATATCACTGTATTGCACATAGCTTGTATAATAAGTAATAAATTGAAGTGGAAATCTATACAAGGTCATTTTTCCCTATATGGCTATCCAGTTGATCCCGTACAGTTTATTGAAAGGACCATCCTTTTCTCTCAGCATTACATTGCCACCTTTGCTATAATAAGGTGACCCTGCTTCTAAACTCTATATACTGTTCTATTCGTATATAGATTTTTTTATTCATGTGCCAATATTACAGTTTAATTACTGTGGTTTTATAATAATTCTAGGTATGGAAGTGTAAGTCTTCCAGATTTGTTGTTGTTCTTCAGGATTATCTTGGATATTCTTGGCTTTTTTACGTTTCTGTGTAATTTTAGAATCAACTTGGATTTGATTGGGAGCTCATTAAATCTTTGCATAAATTTGGGGGAGGATTAACGTATTCACGTATTATATTGGGGTGTCTTTAATTTCTCTCAGCATGTTTTACATCTTTTTTGCAAAGTTCTTGCATATTTTCTGTTTAATTTATACCTGAGTATATGATGTTTTGATGCTATTTTAAGTGGCATCATTTTAAATTTCATTTTCTATTTGTTAACATTACACTTGAGTTTTATACTTTGGGTCTTTTATGTAGCAACCTTCCTACATTCATTATTAATTCTAATAGTTTATTTTGTTTTTCCAAGTACCCAATCATATTGTCTGCCAGTAATGACAATGGTATTTCTTTCTGTCTAATTCTTACACCTTTATTCCTTTTCTTATCTTATTGTACTTGCTAGGGCCTCCAATTCAATATGGAATAGGAGTTTGCTAGCTGACATCATTATCATCTTCCCAATCTCATGGGGAAAGCTTTTGATATTCCAACATTAAGTATGATGTTTTCCATAGTTTTTGTTTATTTATGTTTTTAGGTTCCTCATATCATATAAAGGAAGTTAGCTTTTATTTCACAGAGTTTTTAAAAAATGATTAATGGAGGTTGAATTTTATTAAATGCATTTCTGCAACTGTTAAGATAACCATTTAATTTTTCTCCTTTATTTTGTTAATGTGCTGAATTGCATTGATTGATTTTCAAATGTTAAGCCAACCATAATTTCCTGATATAAGTCTCACTTGGTTGAGATGTATTTTTCTTTTTATATATGAATGGATTGTATTTGTTAATATTTCGTTTAGTCTTTTATATTTATGCTTAGGAAATAAATTGGTGTGTAATTATCCTGTCTTTATATGCTCTTGTCAGGTTTTGACCTCATAAAATGTGTTAAGATGTGTTCCTTTTTTGAGTAATCACTGTAATAATTTTGTAAAAGATTTCCTTAAATATTTAGAAGAATTCTCTGATCTATCCATTTGAGACTGGAATTATGTTTATAGGAAGATTGTAATTACACATTCAAATTTTTAAATAGTTATAGAAACTACTCACATTGTCTGTTTATTCTTATGTTAGTTTTTCATGGAATTGTGGATATTTAAAGGAATTGTCCATTTTAAACAGTATCAAATTTATCACAACAAAGTTGTTCATAGCATTTTTTTTCCTTATTGTCTATGAAATCTGTAGTGATGTCTCCATTTTCATTCTTGACATTGATAATTTATATCGTATTTCTTTTTTCTTGATCAATCCTGCTAGGAGTTTATCAATTTTATTAGTCATTTAAAAGGATCTCTCTTTAGCTTTGTTTTCTTTATCATTAATTTTTTTTCATTGCTTTATCTCTATATAGTTATCATCCCCCCTACTACTTTCTTTAGGTTTAATTTGCTTTTCTTTCTTCACCCTTCTGAGATGAATGTTTCAATTATTGATTTTCATCATTTATTCTTTTCTAATACATACAGTTAAGGCTATAAATTTTCCTCAGTGCAGTTTTGTATGTATCAAATTTTAATATGTTCTATTTCTAAATTATAACTCAGCTCAAAATATCTTCTGATATTATTGTGACTTTGACTTACGGGTTATTTAAAAGTGTATTGCTTAATTTCAAAATGTTTGGGGGTACTCTAGTTGTCTTTTTATTATTGATATCTAACATAATTTTGCCTCTGGGTATGACAGTGTAGCTGATATCAGACTAACCTTTCCAGTGAGAGAAATTTAAAGGAAGAATTTTTTTTTTTTAAGTAGAAAACACATACTGTAAAAATACAATATTCAAGATTATTTGAACAAAATACAGAACATGAGACCAAAGGAGAAATAAAAGTATGCCATAAATTTGTAGCATTGCTTGTGGAGGTTTTTATAGATTTGGTTACATTCTTGAAACTAGAGTAAGAAAACTTGATTCATACAGCAAAATAAAAGAAAGGAAAAAAAGAAAAACCAAGAAAGAATAATATTGAGAAAACAAACTATCACAATAAGGCAAAATATATCTGTGATCTCCATAAATATAGAGGTTTGATTTTCCGAAGACAAGACAAATATTCTTATATTGGGTCAAAAAAATAAAATCCAAGTTTTAACTACTTAAAAGGGCCACACCTAAAAATGAGGTTTTAAATAAAGGAAAGAGACAAAATAAATGAAGAAAATTAAAATAAAAAAGTAGGAGTGGTAATATTAATATTAGACACATAACTCAAGACAAAATTTATTAAATGGCTAGGGTTATTTTACATTGATAACAGTTTTATTCTCTACAAAGACTTAACAGAAGCACCATAGAATACAAATTCATAAATCAGAAAGGGTTAAGCCGTAAGGGGAAATATGCAAAACTAGATTTGTAGTGGGAGATTTAACAAAACTGTCTTAGAACTTAACAGATCGAATAGACAAAAATGAATATAATTGTAGGATTAGGATAAAACACTTGATCAACCCTGTTGAACACATATATTTATTAATTTGAAACTTAGAAATAAGAAATACACATTTTTAAAAAGTCTATGTAGCATTTACAAAAGTTGGTAATGTAGTAGACTGCACACACGCACACACACACACACATCTCAGAGAATTTGCAAAAGTACAACTTTTTATAGAGTACATCTTTGGCTGTAATGAAATATTAATGACAAAACAATCTAAAAATAAAATTAAGTGATAAAATTAAAAACAGTCTTTTAATTAATTCTTATAACTTAATGAACATGAGAATATTACATTTAAATATGTGTAAAATGCTGCCAAAACCATATTCGTGCTTTTTAATAATCAATATAGAGAATAAATTAAGCTCTAAATTCAAGAATATGGAATATAAAAATAAAACATGATTATTATAAAAGGTATTCATATAGATGAATTAAAAAAAATTAATGATTTAGAAAGGAGAACCAAGAGCTGGTTGTTTGAAAAAGTCAATTTAATAGACAAGTCTGATTAAGACAAAGCAGAGAGTACACAAATAAGCAACAATATAATTGAGAGAGGGAATCATAGAAATAAACATAAGAGATTAAAATATACAAAATAACATTAATATACAACCTTATGCTGATAAATTAGAAAGCTGTATGCAATCATTTTCTAAGAAAACCTAAATTAGAACACCAATTCAAGAATAATGTAGAAATTTGATCGCTAGTAATAATAGAAGGAATAGAAAAATTTGTCAAAGAATTATATCCCTTCATTTTTTCTCCCCAAAGTAACCAGACCCTGATTTTATTATTATTTTAGTATGAATTTCAGTAGACCTTCAAGGAACAGATAATACTTATTCTATGTAATTTGTTCCAGAGTGTGGAAAAGGAAAGCTTCCCTGTTTACGTTTCATGACTCTTAATCCTGACTCTGAAATCTGACGATAGAACACACACACACAGACACACACACACACACACACACACACAGACACACACACACGTACATACAGAAATTATAAGACAATCTCATGCATGAATAGAGATGTTACTATTTAAATAAAATATTTGTAAAAGAACAAAACATCAGGACCAAGTAGGTTTTCTTAAAGTTATATGAATGTCAATGCTGTAAACAAAAATATTTCTAATTGATAAATTTGTCTGCTTAGAAAACCTACAAGAATGAACTGAAAAGTTGTTTTACAATTAATAAAAGGGTTTAAGTGAGATATTTGGATACAAGAATACACATACATACATACACATATAGAAAAGCAGTAATATTCATTATTGATGAAATGTGTGGGGAAATATGTTATCTCTTCTACTGTTGGTGTACAATGACTCCAGCGATAAATTTGGCAGTATGATTTCCAACATTTGCCTATAATCTACAATCTGAAATTCGACCACATTTTCACTGTCTTTCACTCACTTTTATGTACGGACTTTTGTCTTTTTCAATTTAAATTCTGCCTTCTGTCTTTAGAATTTCTTTCACGTAGAGACTGTCATCACGCTTGTCTTGTTTTTAGTACTTGCTTGGCAAAACCAAAACCCTGTTGATACAACGAAAAGATTAGTCCAAAGGACTAATTGTCCACAGCTACCAAGACCTTCACCGGACTGAGTCCAGTACAGCTAGA
>NW_004444059.1:3935815-3937517 GCF_000243295.1 Trichechus manatus latirostris
TGGTGCCTGGCTACTATTGCTGAACATTTCGATAAAATATTCTATAGAAGAATCCTGATCAAAGAGGGGAAAATGCAGAACAGAATTTAAAGTTCTCATTGACTCCAGAATTTCTGGAGGCATGAAGGCTAGAGAACCCCTGAAACTATTGCCCTGAGATAATCTTTAAACCTTAAACCAAAAATATCCCCTGAAGCCCTGTTAAAACCAAACAATAGTTTAGCTTAACTAGTAAAGAATGTCTGCCTTGAGCATTAAGCTCCTTTAAGAACTATCTATATGGGATCAAAGTGACAAAAGCAACTGGAAAGATTAGATAGGAGCCTTTTAGGACAGTGAGTTTATGTTAATGTGGAAGGAACAACTTAGAAAAGGAGTGTGAGAATGGTTGCACAACTCGAAGAATGTAACCAATGTCACTGAATTGTACATGTAGAAACTTGAACTGATGTATGTTTTTGCTGTGCATATTATCAACAACAACAACAAAATAAAATAAATTATTAAAAAAAAAAAAAAAACCAAAACCCTGTTAACTCCGTCTCTCTGCCTCAACTGCGCTGTCTCATCTGAACTTGGCTTTAGAACACAACCATGCTGACTGATTGTGCTTTAAATGCATGATTTTTTATCTCAAATGTGCCCTGCCCTAATGCTGCCATAATTTCCTAATCCATTCACTCTCTCATTCTCCTAGACTACTATTTTATACCTTTATCTCTTTCTTTAAATTTCTGGCAAACCTTCTTTCATCTTCATTTGACTGATAACCTTGTTTTCTAAAAATAATCACAAGAGAGCTTTCACAAACTCCTCCCACCACACGTACCAACCCCCCTGAATCTTTGCTGATGTATTTTCTTTTCTTTTGTTCCTTTTACTTAGGTTGAAGTCTCCATGTCCCTAGCAAAGACCAGTCACTTTAGCTGCATATTAAATCTTATCTTCTCTTACGGATGTTGCTTTAGCAATTCACTCTTTCTCTTGCATATTACTTTGTCTCCTCTCTGTTGGATGTTTCTATCAGCATACAAATATGCTATAATATTTATAGCCTGAAAAAACGAAAACCCTCTATTGACCTCACTTCCCTATTCATTTATTGCTCATTCTGTAATTCCTTTGCCAAAATTCTTCCCAAATGTTGTCTCTACTAGCTGTTTCCAATTTCCGTCCTCTCCCCCTCTATTGAATCCACTTCAGTCAGGCTTTGGCTCTCTGTACATCACTAAAAATGGTCTTGTCAAGGTCACCAGTTGTGTTCATGTTGCAAAATCCAATCTCCAGTTCTGAGCCTTCATCTTACTAGACCTTTAAGCGTCATTTTACCTGGTCGATTATTCTGTCCTTCTAACTACTTTTCTTAGGTTGATTTCCACAGCTCAAACTCTTCTGGTTTACTTCTCAGTCTCCTTTGCTGGTTCCTCCTCACCACTCTGACACCTAAATGTAGGAATGCACCAGGACTTGATACTCAGATGTCTTTTCTTTTTTATTATTATTTTTTTTTGTTACAGAACAGATAGTTTCTTATTAAACAGTTAGTACACATATTGCTTTATGACAATGGTTAACAACCCCATGACATGTCAACACTGTCCCTTCTGGACCTTGGGTTCCATATTAGTAGCTTTCCTGTCCCCTCCTGCCTTCTAGTCCTTGTCCCTGGGCTGTTGTGCCCCATTAGTCTCATTTTGTTTTA
>NW_004444059.1:3938050-3971251 GCF_000243295.1 Trichechus manatus latirostris
TGGAGCTTCCATGACTTTGCCTTGTACAAGTTGTGCTAGCTTCCCCAGTATTGTGTACTGTCTTACCCTTTACCAGAGTTTCCACTTATCTATTGTCTATTTAGTATTTCCACCCCCACCCCTCCCATACCTCGTAACCAACAAAAATTGTTTCTTTTTGTGTGTAAACCTTCTCATGAGGTTTTACAGTAGTGGTCTCCTACAATATTTATCCTTTTGTAATTGACTTATTTCACACAGCATAATGTCCTCCAGTTTCATCCATGTTATGAGATGCTTCACGGACTCACTGTTGTTCTTTATTGTTGCATAATACTCCATTGTGTGTATGTACCATAGTTTGTTTATGCATTCATCTGTTGATGGGCATCTAGGTTGTTTCCATCTTTTTGCTATTGTGAACAGTGCTGCAGTGAACATGGGTGTGCATATGTCTGTCCGTGTGGTGGCTTTTCTTTCTCTAGGATATATTCCTAGGAATGGGATTGTTGGCTTGTATAGTATTTCTATTTCTAGCTTTCTAAGGAAGCGTCATATCATTTTCCAAAATGGTTGTATCATTTTACATTCCCATCAGCAGTGCATAAGCGTTCT
Source organism: Trichechus manatus latirostris (assembly GCF_000243295.1). Taxonomy (NCBI): domain Eukaryota; kingdom Metazoa; phylum Chordata; class Mammalia; order Sirenia; family Trichechidae; genus Trichechus; species Trichechus manatus. The sequence goes on from NW_004444059.1 coordinate 3,938,645, forward strand.
GATCTCCCTGCGGCCGCTCCAACATTTGTTATTTCCAGTTTTTTAAATTTGTGCCAATAGTGCCAGGGTGAGATGGTATCTCATTGTGGTTTTAATTTCCATTTCTCTAATGGCCAGTGATCACAAGCTTTTCCTCATGTATCTGTTGGCCGTTTGAATGTCTTCTTTGGTGAAGTGTCTGTTCATTTCCTTTGCCAATTTTTTAATTGGATGATTTGTCTTTTTGTTGTAGAAGTGTTGAATTTTCTTGTAGATTATGGAGTTAGACCTTTGTCTGACTTGTAATGTCTTTTATTGTTCTGATGTTGTTGTCATTTGCAGATTAACCTCTCTGGTTCCCTGTTGTAATTCTTTTGGTTTTGGATAGTCCTTGAGAGTTCATTTCCTAGGTCGGTATCTGGCTGGTACGATCCTGCATCCTAGATTCAGCCTGTGGTCTAATGTTGTTTGTTTTCAGATTGAAGGACTCTCTTTAATAATTCTTGTTTGGTTTGGTTGTTATAGTCCCTTAATTTCTGTTTATCTGGGAATGTCCTAATTTTACCATCATATTTGAGTGAGAGTTTTGCAGGATATATTATTCTTGGCTGGCACATTTTTTTTCCTATCAATGTTTTATAGATGTCATCCCATTGCCTTCTTGCCTGCATGATTTCTGCTGAATAATCCGAGCTTAGTCTTATTGTTTCTCCTGTATGTGACTTTTTGTTTTTTTCTAGCCGCTCTCAGGATACTTGGTTTGTTTTTGGTTTTAGCGAGCATGATTATGATATGCCTTGGTGACGTTCTTTTGTGGTCTATCCTATATGGGGTTCTTTGAGCTTCTTGGATGGTCAGCTATTCATCTTTCATGATATTGGGGAAGTTTTCTGTCAGCATCTCTTCAATCATCCTCTCTGTGTTTTCTGTTTTCTCCCTCTGTTCTGGGACTGCAGTCACTCAAAAATTTTTGCTTTGATTGTATCCCACATAATTCTCAGGATTTCTTCGTTTTTCTTAGTTCTTTTTTCTGATTTTTCCTCAGAGTTGTATCCAAGTGTTTGTCTTCAATTTCACTGATCCTGTCTTCCATCGTTTCAGACCTTCTCCTCAGCCCTTCTATGTCCATTTCTGAAATCTTGTTTATCTTTTGGATTTCTAATTGTTGTTTTTGTATGATTTCTAGTTGTGAATTTATTTTGGAATTTTGTTCCTGTATTATTTTCCTGAATTCTTCCATTTTTTTGGTCTTTATTTTCCATGAATTTGTCCATTTTTTCCTCATCATTGTCTGCTTTTTGCTTCAACTCTTGGATAGCTCTGAATACTAGAGATTTGAATTCATTATCAGGTAGTTCTAGCGTGTTTTCTTCTACTGGAAAGTCATGTTGTGTTTTATTTTGGATGCCTACTGGAACCATCATGTCTTGTTTTTTATATGTTTTGATATTGTCTTTCTCTTCAGGACATTAAGTAGTCATTTTGCTCGTTTATTGATTGTAGATTTGTTTGTTTCGTCTTGCTTTTTTGTTTTATTTGGTTATGTCTGAACAGGCGGGCTGTACGTTATTTGTTGTTCGCTTGTCTGTGGACACAATACTTTTCACCTCTTCTCTTATGGGCAGGGTAAGTCGCTCAGGTATGGTACAGCAAGGCAGGTCCAGCTGAAGGGGAGTTGCTTGGATGGGTTGTTTATGGCAGGTACTAGGGCCAACAGAGCGGACTGGGAATCAGGGCAGGGCAAGTTCTGGTAGGCCGTGCCTGTGCAGCTCTGCGATGTGATGTTCAGCGCATGTTACAAGTAGGCAAGAAGGGGGTGGGGGAGATTGTGATGTGTGCAGCTAAGATGGATATGGGAAAGAGGAGAGAGAGGAGAGAGGAACAGGGGCCAAAAACATACAAACGAAAGAGTGCTAAGGGAGCTTGCCATTGGAGTGGAGAGATGAGAGACTGAGAAATGGAGAAAAACAAAAAGGAAAAAAGAAAAAAGAAAAAGGGTAAGAGAAAAAAGTGAGTAAATAAAAATTAGGGGAAAAAAAAAGAAAAGCCCCCAGGGATCCCACTGGTGCACCTGTGAGAATTGGGGAAATTGCTCCCAGGCTGTGAAGTACAGCCTGGCCTGAAGAGGTAGAGGTGTCATACAGCTCCAGGTATTCAGGAGACAGGAAGAGAAGGTAAGTATAGAAAGATGAGAAACTGAGAAATGAAGAAAGACAAAAAGGGAAAAAGAGAGAAAAGAAAACAAACAAGACAAAAACAAAGAAACAAACAAAAAAAAAAAAAGAGAAAAGAAATGCCTCCAGGGATCCCACTGTTGGTCTGTGCAGACTGAGGGAGTTGTTGCTACGTTGCACAGTACTGCTCAGCTGGAAGGGGCTCCCAAGCACAGAAAAGAAAGAGAAAACAAACAAGCAAACAAATCAAAATGAACAAAAAAAAGCCCCGGGGATCCCACTAGCATGGCGGCACAGGCCAGAAAGTAGTTTCACAGTCAGGCGGCATTTCACAACCTTTCAAGAAGAAGCAAAGATGGCACACAGATTCAGGTATTTGAGAGAAAAGAGGGGGAGGTGGTGAGAGGTGTGGAAGAAACCAACAGAAGCGGAAAAAAGCAACACCAACAACCAACAAATGGCACTCTGGGAGCCGGCCAGTGCAGCCGGGTAGAATCCAAGGGCACAGGGGTGGCTGCAGGAAGCAGAGGAGGCCGAGCAGGGGTGAAGAATGGTGGGGGGTAGGAAAGTGTATATCGCTGGTTACTGGTTGTTCTGTCTCCTGCTGGGAGCTCCGTGAACCTGCTTTCTTGTACTCCCGGTACGCTGCTCTCCGACAGGAGTCCAAAATGGAGGATCTGTGCCGTGATAGCTGATAGGGGACCTCTGCACGTATCTCTCCTTGCTCTCTCTTCTCTGTCAGTTTCTTACTCCATTTGGTGTGTGGTTGAGTCTTTTATCTCTTCATTTGATGCTTAGGGTTTCAGGATTGACGTTTGTTTGTGTTTGACTTAGGTTTTCGGATCTTTGCTGTGGAGGGACGGCGTGGTGCTTCTGTCTATAGCGCCATGTTGCCCGGAAGTCCTCAGATGTCTTTTCTACATACATTCACTTCCTGTGTGATCTCATTCAGTCTAATGACTTTAAATCCCATCTCTATTTAAACAATGAATTCCTAAAGTTTTTCTCTAGGCTTGATCTTTGCTCTTGGATTTAAAAATCATATATCCAATGGCCTACCCTGCATCTTGTCTTGGATGTTTAATTGGAATTTCAAACTGTACATGTCAGAAACCAACCTCTTCATCCTTTTCCTCTGGCTTACTTTTCCTTCGGTCTTCTCTCTCTTAGTAAGTAACAACTGCTTTCTTCCAGTTTCTCAGGCAAAAAATTGAAGTGTTTCTCGATTCCTATTTCTCTCACAGTACACATTTAATTCTGAGAAAATCTTTATTGCTCTATTTTCAGAATATCTCTAGAGTCTGACCCTCCTCACCACCTTCTCTGTTCCAGGTAACCCCCCAGCAATAACCTTCACCCTTCCAGCTTCCTCAACCCCCGCAATGACGTTTTGGTGTTGATGCATTTATTGTTCATCCTCACTGCACAGGTGAAGGTGAACCAAAACCTAGAGATTCACCCTGCATTTGGTGGTTTCTGAAAGGTTATGTGTGAGGGAATCATGGGGTGTGATGAGGTGAAACATACGATCATTTTTCTATAACAAGTAAACAAAACCACCTAACTCACAATAATTTTGGCCCTATCACTTTTCATATTTTCTTGGCTATCCTGGAGCCCCCAATAGAAATGCTATCAATTAGTTTCTATAAAAGTGGGTTACTATCTCATTTTTACCTCTGATTTCTGTCTCCTGGTTTCTGCATTTTTCCACTTAAAAAATGCATTCAAATTGCTTTCTGTTCAGAGAAGTAGCTTTAAGAAGCTGGACCTTAGAAATAATGCCTAACAATAAAAATCGTTGACTAACAATAAAAATTGATGGCATTTATTGAGTGCTTACTATGTTTCAGTACCCTGCTTTATATTATCACATTGTGTCCTCTTTTTACAGATGAGGAATCTGAGGCATTGAGAGGTCAGGCCGCGTGCCAAGGTAATAAGTAGTAGTGCGAGTCTGAGCTGTATTTTCAATTCCAAAGCCTAGGCATGTAACTACTTTGCAGTTGTGACATCCATGAGCTACACTAATGATGTATCTGGCACTAGAAGTGCATGCGACTTTTCTTTAGGCAATTAATTTATAACTAGGTTGTAGCTTAATGTACTGAGATGATCTGATCATTTTTCTGTTTAGGTTTAATTTAAGCTAGCAGAAAAATTCTCATTTCATGTTGTGTGCAACCTTTTTGTCAGATGAGATGTGACCTTATTTTTATCCTTTGATCTTGAGTTATGAGGAGGTTGTTAAAATGAATCATATCCTGCCACTCTTGCCACTTTCACTGAAGCCTAATCCTAAATTGGTTTATATTTCTGCCAATGCAAAAGGTATTTGAATAACAAGGACATAAATTATCATAAAGGGTGGACTTTATTTCTGGTTCCAGTTACCTCTCCAAAATTATGAATAACAAATCAGATGTGATATGTTCAAGTGTGACATATTATCTTCTTGGTCTTTAAGACTTGATTTTTAATTTACGGTAGTAAATGCTCATTAAAGATAAATGGGAAAATAAAGGACAATATAAAGAAGGTTGAAAAGTCACTCATAGTTCTATCACTTAAGCACTTGTTTTTAAACATAGTGGTACTTTTTATTCCAGCTTATATATTTTTTCCAGATGGCTACAATCATAATGTATCAGGGTTCTTGGTAGTAAAGTGATTTTTGTAGGTGATGGGTAGGAGTGCAGCTTACAGAACTGACGGGAGGCTGGGGCACCAGAATTTGGAATAGTTAATACCCAAAGGAACTCTGCTGGGCTAACAAACAGGAAGCAAGACGCACACTGATCTTCGCATAGCTGACCAGGATGCTGCTGCCGCTAGCAGAATGTGGGACAAATTGTTCCTCCCTTCCTTGCTACATTCTGTAAAAATTCTGAGTCCCAAGAAAGAAAAGGGAGGATTTGATCCTTTTTCTTTTTAAAAAGATAGCTAACATTTACTGAGTATTTTGTATGTGCTAAATACTGTTCTGGATGCTTTCTTAATTAACTCATTCAAATCCTTACAAAATTCCTGTGAGACGAGTATTATTACTATCCCCATCTTATAGCTGAGTAACCAGATGAGACCCAGAGGAGTCAAGTAGCTTACTACTTTGAAGAGGAGTCTCGGGGGGTAAACCCAGTGGTCTGGCTTTAGGGCTAGTGTGTTTAGCCGCACTGCTATGCTGAACCTTAGACTCTACCCAGCGGGGGACAGTGGATTTCCTTAAATGAATGTGACTGTTATTAGAAAAATGATTCATCAGAATATGCCAAGTGTTCATTACAAATATTTTTTAACTTATAATTATGCAATAATCATATTTCCATGTCATTTCATGTCTTCATATGGTTTTGTGCATCTTAATAGTGTTTTTGAAGAAATTCTATTTCATAAAATTTATAATCAAGTTATGAATTGACTCCTTTTATCATGTCCTCCCTTCTACGGTTGAATGGGAGCCCCTGGATGGTTCAAATGGTTAATGTGCTTGGCTGCTAACTGAAAGGTCGGAGGTTCAAATCCACCCAGAAGAAAGCCTGGTGATCTACTTCCAAAAAATCAGCCTTTGAAAACCCTATGGAGAACGATTCTGCTCTGGCACAAATAAGGTCACCATGAGTTACGTCAGCTCGATAGCAACTGGTCTAACCATGTACAAGGCACACTTTTCAGTGTTTTACATCATTATTTAATTTTCCTCACAAACTTTTTCTGTGTTATGTAGCTATTTCATTTTTTTAAAAAACTGAGTAAATAATGAAAATTGCAATATAACTTTTAGTAAAATATTAATTTTTCAAGGGTTCTTGTTTGTAGGGCATACCGTTAATCCACATTGCTATTGAAAGCTGCTTTCAGTGGCACAAATTTAAGAATTCCGCACAGGTGATATTTCTAATAATATCTAAATGTCAAGAAAGAAGATCTAACAGCAACAATAGGGCTCTTACTTCATTATCTTAAGAACTGACAGGTATATAGCAATAGGGTAGCTTGTTTGCTGATTTTATTTTTAAAAAATACAAAAAATTCTATCATTATAGAATTCCCTTGTTGAATTGATTAAATTATGAATACTTGTGGTTAGTGTCCTCTGATCAAAAACCAAACAAATTGGTGCTTTATTTACTCTTAATAAATTCTAAACATGGTTTACATTCTTGACTCCTTAGTTTATCTTTTCTTCTTTTTTATCTTAAAAGGGCATTTTTACTATATTGTCTTCTTTTTTACGTTAAGGAAGTCATATATAATTAATGAAGAAAGTTCAAGGATGTAAAAATATATGAGAATGTGCTTCACATCCTTTTCCCCTAATTGTACTACTCTGGAGTAAACACTGTTAACAATTTGGCATGTAGTCTTCTTGGCCTTTTTCTCTCTAAACAGACAGGTGCGCTCACATGCGTGCGCACACACGCACACAGTTTTTTTCAAGCAAAATGGAACTATATAGAGTTCTTGTGTTTGTTTACTTGTTTAGTCAGTAGTACATATGGTATTGTTTTATGTCAGAACTATCCTTTTATAAAGTGGCGTAATATTCCATAGTATGGATCTGATTAGTAAATTCATTGAGTTGTTTTTTTCTTATTGATTTGTAGGTATTCTTCATATATTGTGGAAATTAACCTCTGATTTATTATATACTTCATATCATCTTACAGAAGGGGGAGGGTACCACCTTGTTACTGCCAAATGGAAATCGAAGTCCAGGTCCCCTACTTGACCTCCATTGACACTTGAAAGGAGAGTTCCTATTATTTGTGGGTAGGGATGGTAGACCTAGCTCCCCATGTGGTCTCCACTGACACTTTTGCAGGTGGGGGTGGTTCTCATTACTGCTGAGTGATGATGAAGGTCGTAACTCTTCACTCAGTTCCTTGGGACATCATCCCAGCTGAGAGGGGGAGGTGTGTTTTGTTACTGCCAGGTGGAGGTGAAAGTCTAGTCTCTACATATGATCTCCACTCATGTGGCAGGGGGCCTCATTGCTAGCCAGCAGGGGTGAAAGTCTTGGTTCTCTATTTGGCCTTCTCTGTACCACCCCAGTGGAGGTTTGGGGCACCTTGTTACTGCCTCGAGAGGGTACAACTCTAGGCTCCCCACCTGGCTTTTGCTGGCATGAATGGGGTTGGACCCACAGTTTCTTCTGTAGTACTTTGCTGGAGTAGAGTGGATATCGTCTAGAAGTTTTATGTATTTCTAGTAGTTCCCTTTCCTGGTCTTTTAGCTAGAGAGAGCAGGCTTTTGTTGGGTCGTTTTATTTTTTTTTCCCTTGAATTTGTTTTTATTTCCAGGCTGCTGGCTTCTTCAGCTCCAAGTCCAGGATACATGAAGCAAAAAGAAAACCCAGGAAACTCACCATCATGTTACTCCTTGGGCCCCAAGGTCCCTAGCCAGTTTCCTTCTTCTCTCCATCTTCCGGACTCTTCTTATGTTTGTTTTATATATAATGTCCAGTTTTATTTAGTGGGAGGAATTAGGAAAAGTATGTCTACTCCATCTTTCCTGAGGCAGAGATTGTTGCAATCATTTTTGAACTTTATTTTCTGATTATAATGGGTTCCATATGGCTCTTCTTCCTTGTGTAGGTACCTGGAACTGGAGAGCAGTGGCCATCGGAATGAAGTAAGGCTGCATTACCGCTCAGGCAGTCACAGTCCTCACACGGAAGTATTTCCTTACATTTTGGCTGATGACAAGTGGCACAAGCTCTCCTTAGCCGTCAGTGCCTCCCATTTGATTTTACACATTGACTGCAATAAGTAAGTGAAACATTCTCCATCCAGAAAATTGAAGATTCTGAGAAACGACTGTCATGTTCCTTCTCTGATGTTTCTTTTTTGCAGAATTTATGAAAGAGTGGTGGAAAAGCCCTCCATGGTCTTGCCTCTGGGCACAACTTTTTGGCTGGGACAGAGAAATAATGCACATGGATATTTTAAGGTATCTTTTGGCTAAAATCTGATCATAAAGTATAAATGTAAATGCTTTCTGATGAGCTTGAAAAGTATATTTTATTTTCCTGGTGTGAAACAAAATAATTTGATTTGAATAGTTTTTTTTTGTTTTCTATTTGTGTCTATTTCTATTAGTTTTCTGTTTGTATTTTTTACACTTATGTTTCATTTAGCCACCAAAAACTATTTTCTCTCTCGTTTCCTGAATGAGTTTGATTTTTAGACATTGCAGAGGTATTCACAAAGCTGCAGATAACATAGTTAACATGTGATTCTTGAAATTAAGCATTCAAAGTAATAAAAGTCTAAAATGTTAATATACAAATAGTCTCCAGCACTGAAATAAAATCTTTGATGATACTTTTACAAGGATGTTAATAATAGAGGATTGAAAGCTTTTTGATATTCATTATCCATGGTCTCCTTGTACTCCAGAAAGTGAGAAAAGCTAGATATATATGCACAAATCCATCAAAAGTAGAAAACAATCATGATTTATTTCTTTTTATTCAGTGTCTAATTAGAGGCAACACTTTGAAGAATTTTATCATTGTAGACGACCGAAAAGACATCCCAGTTAACTTTGCATATTTCAAGGATGAAAAAATAAAGTCCAGAAAATTGCTTGACTGCAAGCTCATAGTATAATCATTTCCCCATCCCTCCCTCCCAGTTAGTATGACAGTGCCTGAAATACAGAAGTGGCTCAACAGATGGTTGTTAAATGAATCATAGGTGATGTGTCCAACTCATGGATTTCCAGGTAGAGTAGTTACCAGTAAATTTAAAATTGTGCTGTAAGCAAAGTTTACAGTCCTAGAAAGGTATTTTAAAAGCTTTTTTTTCACATTGTCTGTTAAGTACCAAGTGCTTTGAATATATTACTTATTTTATTATAGCTAGCTTTGATGGAGGGTATTTTGTTCTTTTACATATGCATAAACCTGCTCAGAGAGGTTAAGTAAGTTGCCCAAAGCCAGACAGTTAGTAAATGGCAAAGATGGGGGATTGATTCCATGTTTACAAATTGCCAAAAATCAATGCTTTTTTTCCACACAAGGGATGACAAGTATGCTGTGCGTATCAAATTTCTTTTCTTGAGAAGACAAAGTTATTTAACCATGGCAGTATTTTACATGGAGCTCAGATGTGGCCTCAAAACCCTTCCCACAACAATTGTGTGCATAACTCTCTGGGTCATAATTTTTATTATAATCTGTGACTGGTGCCCAATAGAGTCGTGCGGTGCACAAACTATACAACTGTTCATGGTAGCTCTGTTTCCATGTTGCTGCTTCTGAGTAATAAGAGTTTGTGTAAAAGTTGCATTCTCAATCCAAACCCAAGCAAACAACAAATCCAGCAATTGCTAGTCAGCATACTAAAATATATCAATATACTAAAATATCATTCACATTGACAAATTTTTTGTACTATGCTATTTACCAGATTAGCATGTAGAAAATATATAGGCCAGTATTGACTGGTAGATATAAGTACATTCAGAATTGCCTTCACAGTATGTTGGTATGGTCATCCATCCCGGCCATTAGACATTCTGTTGGCATTTCTCAAAGGGATAAAATGAAATATCAATTAAAGAAAATTTATAAAGTTGATAGAAGAGAGAAAGAGGGGTAATGGATGAAAGGGACAGCTGGAGTGTGTCTGATGAGATCATTTCTGAGCTATTATTTGGCCTTTGGTTTAAGAGCTCAGCAAGCTGGAAGCTATTTATACCTTAATGACTAAGGATGCATGTAAATTTTGCTTATAAACATGTGATGTGGCCTTCTGTGTAAAATGGGTCATTTCCAGTCGGCATTTTAAAAAATTTCATGCTAAACTTTTTGTACTCCTGAGGACTCGTTACTACATCTTGCTGCAGCTGTTCAATAAATCTGTTCTCCATTTTGAATTGAGAAATTAGTTTTAAAACATCCAACTGAAAAATGATAGATATCCAAATGAGCATTGCGTTCATGACTCAGTTTTTCTATCCTTTTCTTTTTTGATGATTGCAGTTAATTTAAAATTAATGTCAGTTTCAGTGTTGCTGAAACCAGAACTGATTTTCAGGTTGATTTTTAAAGGTCATTTTCAAGCCTTACTTCAGTGGCTAACTAAAAATAACGTCTCAAAACAACACAAGTATTCCTTCTTAATTATATCTTGACATTTAATCTTAAAGTTTTAAACATATTATCGGTAAGAGAGTACATGGGTAATCATCTATTTTGCCTGAAGTAATTCTTTCCTTTTGGTATGAAGGGAAGATAATGTATTCAAAATGTCTGTTTTCTCAGGGATTTTAGTGAATCTATCCTGTAATGTTTTCCTCCATGAACTTGACTGTTGAACATAATTTGGGTAGATGAAAGTAATATGTCTTTTTTTATTTTTCACACACAGGGTATAATGCAAGATGTGCAATTACTTGTCATGCCCCAAGGATTTATTGCTCAGTGCCCAGATCTTAATCGCAGTAAGTCTATTAATTCTTACACTGTGTGATGAAAAGTGTGCTTCTTGCTTAATTTTGTCCACAATGTCAGTTTGAAATTGGAGTTCCCATATATTAGTTGTCAGCATAGAATTAATCAGATTGAACTCCTTATAAATACGACTTGACCAATGTAGTGCTTGTAATTGCAGCCTGTCCAACTTGCAATGACTTCCATGGACTCGTGCAGAAAATCATGGAGCTGCAAGACATTTTAGCCAAAACATCAGCCAAGGTAAAAGCTACTCAGAAGTAAAATTTAAGAGCTCAGACATCGTTGAGGTTCCTTATAGTTCCTTTTATAACCACAGATGTCACCTTTGAGAATTTCCTTATGCTATATTGTTTGCTGAGAGCTGTACACTTTAACAGTCACTGAATCTAAATCCCCACTCAAGGAAAGGGTTTATAAATATTCAAACCCTAGCCATCAGTGTAACAAATGATTCAGTAAATCAGGAATGAGGCAGATTACCTGGTTATACACCGCTCACTACAGCAGGATTTATTTTTTAGTTCATTTTTTATTGTTATTTCTTTTTATTTAGTTTTTCATTATAAAGAGGGAGGTGAGGAGGAGCTTGTAAAGAATATGGACTCTAGAAATGTATCAAGGAAATGGTCCCACCTAGTACTTGCTACCACAATGTTACAGTTGTAGGATTATTCACTAATGTCTTAAGTATCTATCAGATTTACCTACAATTTCACCAGACCGTTGTCATTTTGCATAGTAATTCTACTAACTCAAATGTTGTATGATGTATGATTTATTTTTTTTGCAATATAAACTTTAAAATTTATTTTTCACTTGTGTAGGCATAGTCATAAAATTAAATATTTTCAAAAATGGAAAATGCTTCTCCGCATTGTGTGTGATGCTATTTTGAATTAGCCTTCAGTTTATGTACTATAAATTATGCTTTTGTTTCAAAGGCAGGGAGTGAATTTATCGCAAAAAAAAAAAAAAAAGAGGTGAGAAAAACACTTCTTACCACCTAAAGGCTTAGATGTATTTATAACAAATAGTTGATGGGCGAAGCTGTCATTACTACACGCTTAAAAAAAGTAAGATGCCTATTGGAGTGTTTTGCATTTCTGCATTGCTGGAATGGTGAACAATGTGAACCACTTCCTTTGTGCCACAGCTGTCTCGAGCTGAACAGCGAATGAATAGATTGGATCAGTGCTATTGTGAAAGGACTTGCACCATGAAGGGAACCACCTACCGAGAATTTGAGTCCTGGACAGACGGCTGTAAGAACTGCACATGTCTGGTATGGCTTCCATTTGAGTCACACTAAGGGAACTCAGTTGCCCCACTCTTTAAACTTTTATTAAAACAATGTCATCATGAAAATGTCGAGACCTGTTTCCTCAAGACACAAAACTAAAGTGCCGGCAAACCTGGTCAAATCTAAAGTACTGTATTTTTTGCATTATTAAAAAGCACTTTCTAGCCTATAAAAATGATTATGGTTTAGGAATGCTGTAAAGTTTAAGTTTATTGGTATGTACCTGAAGTTAGCAATTTAAATTAGGACAGTGAGGTGATTCCCAAAAGGATTCTCTCATGTTATCCTTAACATTTCCAGAGGCTTTCACCTCGTGCCTTTCTTGGTGCATTTTAATGAAGCTAAATTGTATGCGGCATTAAATATTGTGACTTGATTGAGCCACATAAACAAGTAATGGCTTTCAAATAAATCAGATAATGTTTAATAGTTTATTAATACAGTGGAATTCAAATTTTAGAGTTTAAGTAAATGGGATTTCTCTTATTGTTTACTAATAAAGTAGAATATATTAGTGCATTATTATTTTAAAAATATATGTTCTTTTTCAAAGAAAAGTTCAAAACTTACTTGGTTTTGAACTTTTCTATTCCACATTAACTCATCTGCTAAAGCTGGTTGACTAGAAAGAAGTCAGAGTTCTACATGAATTAGCCTTTAAAAAAATTCCCACATTCACCCAGTTTATTCAAAAGCAGAATACCAGACATATAAAAAGTTAGCTCGGAAAGGACCACGTATGTGTGCGCACGTGCGCTATATGATTTCTATTCAGGAACATATTATATTCCTACTAAATTTTAGCACTTAAAAAATACAGAAAAGCCTATTAAAAATCGAATTGAGTAAAATATGGGGATGAGGTAGAGTGAGATCAATAAAATGACTAGGAAAGCCTGAGCAGCTAGTTATCTGGGAGCTCTTGATGACCTTCAGGAATCAAATTCCTTGCAAATTGCTGTGTGCAGTTTGACGTCTCCTTGTGGTGGTTGTCAGCACTGCCTCGTGGTGGTGGCCTGCCCCAGCTTAAATATCTGTGGGGGAGATTCTGGGCTCTGTGACTGGGCCTTGCAGGATGGCAGCAGCTATTCCAGGAATCTCCTGGTTTATTGGTGCTTACTTTGTGGGCTAATCAGGGGGAAACTTGGGTGCCCTCAGCCTACTCTTTTCCTGCCAGGTCACGTCCTTCCCTTCAGCTCTGTCTTTAGCCGCCTTCCTCCAGGAGATGAGAACTCTAGCTCATTTAGGAGCAGTGGCTGGACAGAAGATGGGGGCAAACCACCAACTGTGTTAAAACCGATTTTTTAATGTAGGTCTCTGTATCATGGGGTTTTACTGTATAATAACCAAAGAGAATAGTGGTATTTATGATGTTTTTAGTGAAGACTTTGACATTTAAGAAGCAGATTCAAAAAGACTTGAAGACAATCAAACTGCAACTTGCAGATTTTTCTTCTCAGAATGGAACCATCCAGTGTGAAACCCTAGTCTGCCCGATTCCTGACTGCCCACTTAAGTCTGCTCTTACGTACGTGGATGGCAAGTGCTGCAAGGAGTGCAAAGGTGAGCACAGTTTTTATGATGAATACTTTTTTTGGCAAAAGTAAAGCTTTGTAATCATAAATATTCACCCATCATTGACGGACTCTGGACAAGCTAAATAGCTTTCAGAAATGGTGGAAATAGGAAGAGTACCTTCTCTATTTTGGTTGATTGGTTCTTTTCCATTTTGAAATGCTATGCTTGTATTCTGGCAGGGAAATATTTTCTTGGAAGAATCTATTCTCCATAGTGACAGTAATAGGAAAGATGTGTAAGAAACTTACTGGAAGGCATTTCACTCATTACACTCCTTCATACGAATACCTCCTAAATAGGTCAAGAATGGCCCACCTCCAGCCACAGTAACCAAGACAGTCCATGATAAAAGTGATGTTCAACAGCAGGTGATGTGCTGCTCCATTAGGCAGACCATAAAAGTCTGTGTTATTATATTATTATCCAGTGTGGACGAGGTCCATGGCCCTAATAAGGGGGAAAAAAAAAAAAAAGGCTCATACTACTGAGTTAGGAAGGTTTCTTGACTTTCAGTAGTCATCGTATCAGTTCACTTCTGATGCCAGGAAATACACTTTGAATCATCCATAAAACCCAAACCCATTGCTGTTGAGTCGATTCCGACTCATAGCAACCCTGGAGGACAGAGTAAACTGCCCCATAGAGTTTCCAAGGGGTGCTTGGTGGATTTGAACTGCCGACCTTTTGATTAGCAGCCATAGCACTTAACCAGTATGCCACCAGGGTTTCCTGAATCATCCATAGCTATCCTCAGATGGGTTCTATGTAATTCATTCAATAATAGGAGAACATTTCATCTCTGTTACTTATGCTTTAAAACAATGCACTTAAATTCTTGTTAAAAGAAGCATTTAAAATATTTAGTTATTTTTGTATGAAGGAATAGTAACATTTATGAAAAGTGAGTTGGTATAGAGTTTGTTTATAGACTAGAGGCTGTGTATATGCAAGTATATTCATATGTATATACACACACACACAGAAAATTAACAGCTGCTTTTGTTAGGGTGTTTTATGTTTAAAAAAAGAACCTTATAGCCGTTGAGTCAGTTCTGACTCATAGTGACCATATATGGCAGAGTAGAACTACCTCCTAGGGTTTCCAAGGCTGTAATCTTTATGGAAGCTGACTGCCACATCTTTCTCTGGTAGAGCCGCTGGCGGGTTCAAACCACTGACCTTTCGGTTAGCAGCCGAGTGCTTAACCACCAGGCCACCAGGGCTCCTTTTTTCTGTATACTCTACTTTACTCATTGTCATAACCTCATGCTTGCCTACACAGTGTGCAGTGTGCTACTGCTGGTGAGAGTGACAAGTGATCAGAGCCAAATCAGGAAGTCGCTTTGTAGTCCATTGATATAATTCCTTCAGGAACTCATTTATGTTTAATTTTATTAGGCTTTACATTGAAGTCAATCCGTTTCATGAAAGTATATTAGCCTAGTCAAATAGATTTGGCGGAACCAGGGAGGATTGAATGCAATTGTTCTTACACATATTAACCAGCTAATTTCTTGGTGCGAGAAGTAATCTGAGTTTTTCCTTGGACTTCTCTTAAAGCTAGAAGCTCGTGGTGATGTTCTGTAGTTTTCTTTGTAGGTGGTTGGAGGTAGGAGGAAGAAAGGTTCTGTATAAGGCTTTATGTTCATAACATGACAATAGCAGGAATCATACTTTTTGTGTTAGTTTCTTTTATCTTTCTTTCTGCACATACTTTCATGTTACCTGTGAATCTGACAGATTTGCATTAAGTGGTGTCAGTGTTATTAGAGACAGATTGATTGAAATAGTGGACCATTGTGATAAATGTATTTCAGAATAATTTCAATTCTGATTTTACCATTTGTCTCAATAGTAAGAGGCTTACTAAATCAGACTAATGCTTGAAATCTTCCCCAAAACTATGTGGTTAGAATTAATGAATAGCTAAAATATTGTGAGATTAATTAATGCAAAGTGTTTCTGGCAGACTTTGATGTTAATGATTGAAAATAGGCTTTTTTTTTGCCTTATATATGAAATAGTGAGAGCTGGAAGTAAGTAATCAGTGAGGGAACTGCAACATTACTGAAAAAACAAAGCCAAAATAATTCATTTGCGCCTCTCATTTTATATAGCTAAAAGATAATAAAGATAAAAGGGACTTTGTCTTTCTGGTCACACCCAGCAATATGCCAGATGATTACCACGGAATATAGAGGGTTTGTGCCTATATTTGTTTGTATTTCAGTTATTTGAACTTCTAGTTCTGATGAATTCGACATTTTACAAGAGTTAACAGGACTTTTTCAGTAAACATTCATATAATTTTTTTGTTCCCAAGAAAAATGTAAACATTATTAAAGATATTTGGCAATGAGTCTCTACAAAGCATAGTTTTAAAACAAGACACTGAAAGTATTTCAGGAAATGTGCTTCTGAAAAGTTTTACACAAGTTTATTTTATAAAAGGCAAATAACATTTAAAATCAAATTAATAATGATCCCTAACTGACTTGTTTAGTGAATGCGGATTTTTACATGTGCTTGAAGTGGGAGAAACCAATAGGTATATATATCCACAATGTCTTCCTTATATGTGTGTGTATATATATTTGTGTTACATATGATGAGAAATAGTCTCATCTTCCTGTGTTAACTTTCCTAGTATTATCATTGTTATAATTTATGAGAAGTTCATTTCAGTGGAGTAAAAATGAATTCTTATATTTTTTACTTATTAAAACACAAACATAACTCTTCCTTTTAGTCTCTGAACTCTATCCTTGAAACACTTGTGCTCAATTGCCTTTTTAATGACAAAAAATTAATAAAATATTTTGTTTATTGAGAACGGTTTAAAGAGATTCATTACTTACTGTTTCTAAAGCCTTTGGAGGTAAATCACGTAACGTAACTGCTGAGTGTTACTTTGCCAAGATTGAAATGAACAAAACAGGTGCATGTGGCTAGTCATTTTTTTGGTTTTCTTTATTTAACGCTTTCAGGCTTGCTTCGTTAGAATTGTCTGTGCAGTTCTGAGCGGCCCTATTTTGCCTCCTGCTTTATATTTTCCCTCTAACTTCAGCACCAGTCCTTTATTCTAATCTAAATACTGATGAATAGCAAGCAGGTTGCTGTTCTGGGAAGGAAGTCAGAGAGAACCAAGCTTGTCACTTTTCTTTACTTGAATTTCCATCAGCAAAGTGTTGGGAGGAGGGGCTTAACCTTTCTTGCCCTTACCCTTGAGCTGCTGTGGAGCTTAATCAGAGACAAGATAAAACCCAAAGTCAGGAATGTCAATGCCAAATTATTAAGGTAATAATAATCACAGCTGTAATGAAGTCATGCCACTTCCATAGGTTCTAAGGCCCATCCTTTGTCTCTCATTTGATCATTACAATAACTCTATGATAGGTATTGCCTCCATCTTCCTAATAAGAGGGATTACATGACCTGTCCAGGAATATGCAGTTAGTTAGAAGTCCCAGATAAGTTGTGTCTAAAAGGTGCTGTGCTTTGCGAGCCTACTTCCTTCTTTAAAACCATCCATTACAATTGATCTAAGTGATTCACTCTTTAAAAAAAAAAAAATTTTTTATGTTTTGTTGTGGTAAAATGTATATAACATAAAATACGCCTTTTTAACAATTTTTAAGTGTACAGTTTAGTGGCATCAGTTAATTCACGATGTTGTACAACCCTCACCACTATTTCCAAAACTTTTTTTATCACCCCAGATAGATACCGTATACCCGTTAAGCAATAACTCCCCACTTTTCTGCCCTGGTGGCACAGTGGTTAAGAGTTCAGCTGCTAACCAAAAGGTCAGCAGTTCAAATCCACCAGCTACTCCTTGGAAACCCTCTGGGGCAGTTCTACTCTGTCCTATAGGGTCGCTATGAGTTGGAATTGACTCAATGGCAATGGGTTTGGGGTTTTTTTTTTTTTTTTTTAACCCCCGATAACCTCTGATCTGCTTCCTATCTCTGTTAATTTGCCTAATCCAGATATTTCATATAAGTAGGATCATACAATATCTGTCCTTTTCTATCTGGCTTATTTCACTTAGCATAATGTTTTCAAGGTTCATCTGTGTCATAGCGTGTATCAGAACTTTACTTTTTTATGTATGAATAATGTTCCATTGTATGGATATACCATATTCTGTTTATCCATTCATCTGTTAGTGGACCTTGGGTTGTTTCCACCTTTTGGGTATTGTGAATAGTACTGCAGTGAACATTGGTGTACAGTTATCTGTTTGAGTCCTTGCTTTCAGTTCTTTTGGGTATATACCTAGGAGGGAATTACTGGGTCATATGGTAATTCTGTTTAACTTTTCGGGAAACCACCAGCTGGTTAAGTAGCTGCACCAATTTACATCCCCACCAGTAATACACTTGGGTTCCAAATTCTTCACATCATTGCCAACACTTGTTATTTACTGTTCTCTCTCTCGCTATCATCTATGCCATCCTCATGGGTGTGAAGTTGTGGGGTTTTTTTTAAATTGTGGTAAAATATATATAACAAAACATTTGCCATTTTGACATTTTTTACATTACAATTCAGTGATATTAATTATGTTCATCAAGTGATCCACTCTTACTGACTGGTAGATAAGGTTACCATTCAAATGCATTTTAGAGTTCTGGCTGAGCTTATAGGGTCATATAAGTTGGAATCAACTCAATGACAGTGGGTGGTGTGGTGGGTGACTGAATCTAGGCAGAATTGTGAAGTAAGCTGAGTTTGCCTTTGTTACTCTATCATATCTCCTCTCAGCCATCATTTCCACATCCTTTACCGCTGTCATAAGTTCTCAACTAGCCAACAGCAAGAGCGAGTGACACAAATTTAAGATAGCTCTAGGAAATAATAAAGTATAAATATTTTAGGTGACTTTTAATCTGAATAGAATGAGGTAAAGATAATTAAACCACATTCAGTCTCAGCCCAGGTTAGAAAAAAACAAAACAAAACAGAATTCTCAGAAAATAATTGACTTAAGATCTAGGAAATAGAAAGCTAGTACCACTGAAATTATAGAATATTTTAAAGTATTCAGGGCCTTCTTTGTTTTTCATCCAGTGGATTATAGATACAGGTTTGTACAGAGCCCTGCTTCACAGCAAAAGTCGTTCATGAAAATAGGGAATCTGTAGGAAACCATAGTGATGCTATAATGCCGTATTCAGAAGAGGCTATGTTTAAAAGGAAATGGAAGGCTGACTCTCTCTCCATTTCTAGAGAAACATCAGCTACAGCAACGTCAGTGTGCCCATCCAAATTGGTTGGTGCTTGCCTAATGGCAGTAGTTATTTTAAGTGGTGTTTTCTCAAAGAGTCTGTAGCACTGAGTGAAACCTGAAAACAGCACTTTTCTCTGGGTTTCAGTAGGTCTTTAGAAAGGCCATCAATGGAGCTTTTTTTCTTTTTTTCCGAGCAACCTTGATAAGGTAATGTAACAGTTCATGGGAGATTCTGCAATAAGAGATAGTCTATGGAAGCCCAAACATCCTCCTTTTTTTTTTTTTCACAAATGATATTATCTAGTGAGTTCATATGAAATTATTGTTAAAATTAATTGCCATTTTGCATCTTCAGTAAATTCCATAGATAACCTAAGAATATATTACATTTATTTGTCCTGAAATCAAAGTGGTTTTCCAGAAGACATCACATGGGGTGCTGGCCTCTGATTCTGAGGCATTATGCTGTGCCCATTTGCTCATGTTTTATTTTAAAATAATAAGGAATACTCAGCTTCTGGTTCTTCACTCTGAATTGTAATTTCTCTTCATTATTAAAATCCTTGAATAAATGTATTTTTTGGATTTTATTATTTTTGATGCCCCATTACATTTTCTCAAAAGAATTTCTTTGCTTCCATAATGACATTGCTTAAATGGCCTAAAACTCTTCAGAAGAAAGCTTTATGCAAATCTGTCGGTAGTAATAATTAGATCCAACTGTCTAACACAGTTCTAGGAGGCTGAAAATGGGACTCTTTAGGTGATCAGAAGGCTAGTCCTCCCTCTTAGTAGAATAAGGCTTTGAAACAACTGAGAGGATTTCAGATTTATACCAAAGCAATAGAGTGATAATCTAGGTATCATTCATATGAGACTCTGAGAGAAGAAAAACACTTATCTTAGAAAATGCAGCTTCTTATCTGCAGTGTTGTTAGGCAATTCTTTAAAAATGAGCTTATCTTCTTCTCGGTAGAGACCATGCAAAAACAGCATTTTGAAATCAGAATAGGGGAAGATAAGATAGATGCAATTTAAAGCACCTTGGAAGTTGATTTTGGCAATTATGTGGAAACAGTGACTCAGGAAGACTGTCTGAATAATATAGGTAATTGGACATTGTAGTGTCCATTGAACAATAAAGCCACAGCACCCCCCATCATCAACAAAAGTGCAGAACAGCAACTCAGTTGCACTCGACTCTCTACTGAATGCCTTGAGTACTACATGTGTCCTATGTTTAATAAATATTTACAGATTATATAAAATTATTATGGAATAAAAATTAAATGAAGAAAACACAATGATAAAGGAGTTAAGTGTGAGGACAGGGCAGAGAGGAATTATCTTTTTCAGTTTAAAGTTCGTTACAATAGAGTACAATTCAGATACATCTCCTCTATGCAGATCTGGCCCCGAATTAAAGTTATTTGACTGTAAAAAATACGTATGAAATAGCTTTAAAAAATTGTCCCTGGAGTTGGTGGTTGTAAGAATGGAGCTACATTCAACTCAGGAACATTAAAATTGTAAAATATCTGTTCCTATTAATGGCTACTGCAACCCCATGGCCTCCCACTAGAATATTACGCTGACATTATATGCTAGAACCTCTGACCTGATTTTGCTTTTAAACGTCAGCAGCTCTTGTCTGCGCCCTCTCTTCACCCCAGTTGCTGGAGTGTTGCCCCTATTGGTGAATCGGCTACACGGTCTCTATATTTGGGCCTAACCAATAGGGCCACACTAGGTTTTTACGATTTGAGGTGCAGATCTTGGGATTATTGCTTGTTTTACACTTTAGTTACATTAGGTGTAAAATTCTAGACTGGCTTCAGAATGCCCTCACTTATAAATAGCATTTCCACTTGTAAAGTGGTATCTCACAAACCTTTGTGCCACAAACTCAACAAACTCAGAAAAGAACATTTTAAGTTCATGTAGCAGCTAGATAATATACAGATATAATATTTATGATTTTAACTGTTGGCAAGTGACCCCAATGATTCATGACATATTTGTTTCTAATTTTGCTGAGACCTGAATTTTAGTCAAACAAGCTGTGAAGCTTGTATGCAGGAGCACACTCATAGCTCAGTGCTTCTCAAATTTTAATGGGAATAGGAATCCTCTAGGGACCTTGTTAAAATGAAGATGCTGATTCAGCAGTTCTGAGGTGGGGCCTGAGATTCTGCATTTATAACCAGCCCCCAGGTAATGCCAGCAGTGCTAGTATACGCAATACTCTTTGATTAGCAAAGACTTAGCTAGTGGGTATGCCTCCCTGACTATCCAGGATCTCAATGTGTCTTTATTTATTTTTTCTCTTTGCACTCAAGTATGCAGTAAGGTATCAGGATATGTACATATATACATAACTTTTCTGTAGATACTATTGAAGTTTTAATTCAGCTTGTTTTATCTGTTCTTTATTTTTCTTTTTTAAGCTGATATTCATTAAGTATATATATAGTGCAAGAACTTAACATCATCTCTCTTGCTTCTCATAATGCCTCCCAGTTTACAGATGAGGAAACTGAAGCTTAGGGAGAGGTTATGTCACTTGCCCAAGATTACCCAGCCAGTAGGGTGGCAGCACTATGATTTGAACACACACAGTGTTTCTCCACAGCTCATAGACTGCCTCAGTAATTCATAACACATTTCATGATAGGTAATGTAATGGGGCATGGAAAAGGAAAATCAGTTTGAATCGAGAGGCAGAAGACTTTGTGATGTTCTGGAGATAGTAAGGACCATATGTTCAAAGAAGTAAGAAAGCAGAGAAAAATAAAATATAAATTATCCAGTATTCATTATTAAAACGAAGTGTCTGTGTCTGTTGTAGGAAGTGTAATTTTTCATGACTTTGTAGTATTTTATTATACATGGAACAGAAACTATTGATTCTTACATTCCAGGAATGGAGATTTCAAAGGCAGATGTGCACTGGTTAGATTTGTATTTGATTTTGCTAAAGAAAGGACAGGGAAAGCAAGCTGAATCAAAACTTTAAAAGTAGCAACTGAAAGTGTTCAGACCTACCTGGATTATTAACTGGAGTTCTTGAAAACCAGTGAACATAGGGAATTCATCCTTGGTCTCTGTTATGGATTGAGTTATGTCCTCCCAAAATATGTGTTAAAAATCTTAACTCCTGTCCTTATACATATGACCCTGTTTTGAAATAGAGTTTTGCTTTTGCTTTAAGAATTCATAGCAGTGTAGGGTGGATCCTAAACCTAATCATTTCTGAGTTACAAAAATACCAGAATAGACACAGAAATACACACAGGGGGAAGAGGAAGACAGACAATTGAGACAGATGCATCTGTAAGCCCAGTAATGCTAAGGATTCCTGGCAACTCCTAGAAGCAGAACTAGGCAAGGAAGGACCTCCCCCTAGAGCTATGCCCTGAATTTGGAAGTCTAGCCTCCTAAACTGTGAGCAAATAAATTTCTATTGTTTACCACACACTTGGGGTATTTTTTGTTATGGCGACATTAGATGTGATCTCTTTCTAATACACATCTGTCTAATTTCCCAGGCCTTTACTTGCTTGTACATTCTCATAAACATATTGTTTTAGTTTATGCTGGGTGGTTCTGCTGAGATGGATTGTGCTATGTCTATGTTAAATTAAACTGTTCTTGTCCAGTTTGTAGCTATTAGTGCCTCAAATACAGTGAAGGTTTTGTTTCTTTATTTTAGATCTTGTAAAAATAAGGAGTTTAATAAAAGCAAACCAGTATTAGAAAACTTGAGGCCAGTGCATTTTCTACAAGCTTAAATTCTCTTTTCTCCTTTGCAAAAATTCTCCCATTAATCCATTCCCTTAGAATTGTGCTCTTTGCCTCTTGATTCCTGGGGTTATTTCGAAGATGGTGATGTGGGAGGAGCCGGTGAGCCCACACAAATGTAACTCACAATGCCAAAACCGAGTGTGTACAGATGGCTTTGGATGTTCTTTCAGTTTTTATTCAACCTATTGAAGCCTTTTCAACTGGTTTCAGGTCCTTGTAGTTTCTTGTAACATCATTTGTAAAAACACATGAACCGTGAACTTATTTTTTCCCTCTAAGTTATTACTGTTATATTTGAGAAGCTGATTCTTTGTTATACTTAAAGGAAGAGAAAAAAAATAAACAAACAACAACAAAAAATACATTCCTTTCATACTGTTTTGTGGGTAAGTATCATGCTTTTAAAACCTTTTAAAATTTGAGCTTTCCTGATCACACATTAGATCGTCTTGCAGCAAAGCAGTATTAACAGTTTCCTAAATATGTTTATGCCTGTAGTCTACCTCCAGCATTTCTCAGGCCCTGCATGACAGAAGGTCACTACTTTTATTTGTTGGTTGAGAAGAAGGGAGGGGGTGGGCTACTACAGAACAAGGTGGACATTGTGCTTGTTCACTGATTCATCTGTTAATGTCTCCTCAGACCACGCTTCCTAAATGCTGAAGGACTTAGAGCCGGGAAAGACAAATAGTGAGTGTAAAGTGGGATGTAAGATTTGGATTAACTATCCTGGCTGAGTTTTCCATATGCCCAGAACAGACTTGGAAGCTGGAGAGCTTGGAATAATCCAAGAAACAGCAGTGTGGGGATGATTGTTCTATGTGTATAGAAATTGTATGAAATAAAGGTGAAATTGAGTGTTATCTTTGAGCCTCTTCTCCATGATTTTCCTTCATTCGACAAATAGCTATTAAGCACTTCTATGAGTTAGGCTCTGCTAGACACTGGGGATACAGTGGTGAACAAAATAAAACTGCTCTCTGCCCTCATGGACCTAATGATCAGGTCAGGGAGACAGACATTAATCATATAATGATCAAGCATGCAATGCAGTGCTTCAGCAATAAGGCGTCAGTAAAGCCCCTTTAATAAGTGAGACTTACCTAAGCAGGGAGATCAGAGAAGGCAGTCTGAGAAAATGAAGTTCTAGTTGAGAGCTGATGAACAGATAGCATGAAACTAGGTGAAGAGGGGAAGGAAAAAAATGTTTAGGCCAAAAGAATTGAATATGCCAAGGCTCTGTGTAGGGAGGAAGCATGTTGTGAAAGGAGGCTGGTGTGACTGGTGTACAGAGATTTTAAAAGCATGATGTGAGATGCAGCTGGCGAGGTAAGAAGGGGCCATATTAATGAATTTTATTTTTTTCCTAAGAGAAATAGGATGCAAGTTATATATTTAAGCAAGGAAGGTCTGTTTTTGCAGTTATGTAGCTTCATTAGGTGGAGGTCATGGGAAGTGGTTAGATTCTGGATATATTTTAAAGGTAGAGCCAACAGGATTTTATGATGGCTTAAATACAGGGTACGAGTAAAAGAGTAGAGTTAAGGATGATTCCAAGATTTTTGGATTGAGAAAGCAGAAGGGTGGAGTTGCTATCAACCAAGATGGGGAAGGCTGATAATTGAGCAGGATTTGGGAGAGGGGCTAAGATCAAGATTTCAGTTTTAGACATATTCTGTCTGACATGTATATTATCCATTAAAGTGGAAATGGAGAGTAAGCAGTTGATATGGTCTGGAGTTTGGGCCAAAGGTCTGAATTGTAGATAAATCCTGTAACTTGAATTTTTTTCATAGGTTTGTTGACCATTTGTATTTATTTTTTAAATTAATTTTTCATGTACATTGTCCATTTTAAAATTCAGTTCTTTGTATTTTTGCTTCTTTATGTGTAAGAGATATTTTAGAAGACTCATTATCCATCAGGTATATTGGAAATATATTTTATAATGTTGTGTCTTTTAATTTTATTTAGTTTTTTCAACTGAAAGAAGATTTTAAATTGTATGCAATTGAATTCTTTAGTTGTTTCTTAATAGTTCTACCTTCAGTGCTGTCATGCTTTAAAAGGCTTTTTCCTCTTTTCTTTATAAAAATATTTACCTTCTGACTCCTGGGGTTTTTCCTTTTAAGCTTAAACAATCTGGGATTTATTTTTGACTATGTGGTGAGATAATAGTTCTAGTTAACTTTTTATTTATTTATTTATTTATTTTGTCAATTAACTGATAATTGTAATACCATTTGTTGAATAATCCTTTTGTTTACTGATCAGAATGCCACTTTTATCTTACACCAAGTATTTATACGTGTTTGAGTTGTTTCTAGGACTTCTATTACTCTCTATTAAGCTATTTGTCTATTACAGCACTGTTTCTACAGTATTTTCGTTAGCTTCCCAGAATGAGTTATTATCTGGGGAGGAAGTCTACTATTGTTATTCTTTAAAAAAATTTCTTGGTTATTTTCTCTCATTTATGCTTTCAGGTGACTTTTGTATATCATGAGAATTATCTGTCTCTAACTGGTTTTAAAGAGCTCAGTCATATGTATGTCTGATTTTGACACCTTTTTTGAGATAATGCTTTTTTGAACACCACAGAAGTTTTGTGTATATGTGTGTGTGTGGTTATTCTTCTTTGCTTGTTGTTTTGTATATATTAGTGAAAGTAGACCCATGGTTTAAGATTTGAAATATTCAGAGGTGGAGTAATTTTGGGTGTCAGCAAGTTTAAAGGCATGTCTATGGAAATAATATGTTTAAGCGGAGGGGGAATGAAATTTACTGGACATGAGGAAGTCAGAAAATTTAGATTCTAGATGTTTAACAAGTTTTCCAAATGCTATTTGAAATTTCCAAACGACATTTGAAATTTCCAAACACAAAACCCCAATTGGGTTGGAGAGGAAGATTGTTTTCAGGTTTGAAAGTCCTCAATGAATTTGTCATAGATAGATATTAATGAGTCGTAGGTGGAAGAAATGGAGGTCATAAATACCAAAGAAAGGTGAGTTTTTTCAAGAGGATGAAAGGTGTTTTGGAAATGGCACACCTTTCTATTTTAAGCATACATGTGGTGATGAGAAATGAGTAATCAAATGAGATGGCTTCAGTAAAAAACAATGTTATTCTCACTGAAAATCCAAGTTTCAATCAGAGCAGGGAGTATTTTGTGTGGTGTTAGATTAGGAGGATACACATCGACCGCGGTTGACATGGTGGGTTAGAAGCCCTATGTATCAATTGTTTTTGCTGTGTGTGACACAATGATTAAGAGCTCAGCTACTAACCAAAAGATCAGCAGTTCAAATCCACCAGCCATTTCTTGGAAACCCTATTGGGTAGCTGTACTCTGTCCTAGAGGGTTGCGATGAGTCAGAATTGAATCAACGGCGAGTTTGGATTTGGTTTTTGTGTGTAACAAAACATTCCAAAACTTAGTGGTCTAAAACAACAGTTCAGCAGGTTGGAAATTTGGACTGGGTTCAGCTGGGCATTTTCTTTTATTTTCATCTGGACCTGGTTTGTTTGATTTGTCTGGGCTTGCTAGTTAGCTGGTAGTCCAGCTCAGCTGCTTGGTTAATGATGGCCTCACTTTGTGACTAGGGTGAATGGAGCCTCTTTCCATGCCTTCTCTCAACCTAGTAGATTAGCCCAGACTTGTTTATGTCAGTTTTAGATTTCTGAGAAAGTATAAGCTTGCAAAGCCTTTTGACACCTGGCTAAGAACTCAAACAGTGTTAATTCTACAACATTCTGTTGGCCAAATCTAGTTACAAGGCCAATATAGATGATGGAGGATGTGTAAAATCACATTGAAAGTGACATAGAAACAGGGAAGGGAAAAATTGTAGCCATTTATACAATCTTCTGTGCCCTGGGAGGACAATTCAGGGAAACCCAGAGCGATATGAGGATGGAAGCAGAAGAAATGTGCCTGATGTTGCTTTCAAATTGGCTAATTGTGGTTAAGAATGATAAGGATATGGATTATGTTTGGCTTCACTGGCCAGGTTTTACTATTATGAAAATGTTGCCATAATTGGCCATAATTATTAATCAGCTTGAATTCTAAAAAAAGGGAAATTTATGGGCTGAACATGGTACAGAATTTATAGAAATTTAACAAATATTACCAAATTGTTCTTTTAAAAACAATTATTGTTTCTGATGTATACTTCAGCAATATATGAGGGTGCCTGTTTCTGTAACCCACTCCAGCACATCATTTACAAGAAAATATTATATAATTTGATGTTTGGTGTATGCTGTCTTATTTCATGTGACTTGAGCATAGTGAATGGTGTGGGAATGCAAGTGGAATATTTTGGGATGAGAGTGGAGAGAGAAACAGTGGCCAGATAATGCAGGGTCTTTGAGGTGATCTGAAAGACTTTGATATTCATGCCAAAGCATTAGGAAGCATATGAAGAGTTTTAACCAGCAGTATGTTGTGATCGAATACTACATCTTCAATAGATTACTCAGCAGCAGTGTGAGAAAAGGATTGAAAGGAGCCAGAGGGAATATGGTACATTAGTTAGGAAGCATTGATACTAGTCCAGTTGACAGAGGATGTGGCCTCGGTTGAGATAATGGCTGTGGAAGTGGAAAGAAGTGAATGGATTTGAGAAATATATAGGAAATAAAGTAGATTGCTCATGGTGATTGGATTTCAGGGGTTGAGGGAGAGAAATGTGAGTTTCGTATTTCAAATTGTGCAAGTGGATGGATGGTTATGCTGTAATCTACTGAAGTAGTGAACACTGGAAGAGGAGCAAGTTTTGGGGGAGGAGATGTAAATATGGCAGTCATCTATATATAGGTAACAATTGAAGTCATGGAATGGTTAGAGTCATCTGGGGAGAGAATATATAGTGAGAGGAAAAGAGGGCAAAGATCAGTCCTTGAGGCTCATCATTTAAAATCTGTAAGACATGAATGAGCCTGTAAAGTAGCCTGAAAAGGAGTTGTCAAAAAATTACATGGAAAAGCAGAAGTATTGTATCATGAAGGCTAAGGGAAGAGTGCTGTAGGAAGGAGGGAGGGATGCATGATAACAAAACCTACTGAGAGGTTAGGAAAGATGATATTCAACATTTTCCATTGAATTTGACAATTTGGAGATGGTTGGTTTCTTAGTGAGAACACTTGTGGTGGAGGAGAAGGGAAGCAAGCTTACAGTGGGTTTTAGAGTGGATAGGAGAAATACTTTTTACAATAAGTTTTACTGTGAATAGGATGAGAGATGGGCAGTTACTGAATATAAATCTTTACAGAAGCAAACTGCCACATGCTCCTCCCACAGAGCAGCTGGTGGATTTGAACCACTGACCTTCTGGTTAGCAGCCGAGCGCTTTAAACACTGTGCCACCAGCACTCCCTCTTGCTTGTTTAATCTCTTTTATATCTCAAAAGAGATTGTCTGAAGATACACTCTATACTAATCCTGTCTCATTAACATAAGAAAGACAACACATTCCCAAATGGGATTATAACCACAGGCATAGAGGTTAAGATTTACAACATATATTTTTTGGGGACATAATTCAATCCATAAAACATGGTAAGGATTTAGGTTTTATTCTTGACATGCTTATAGTTATTTAGGAGTATTTTTGAGGACTTCTGGCAATCCATGGTATATTCAATATTCTTCACCAACACAATAATTCAAAGGCATAATTCAAAGGACTGCCAGAAGAATGAACAAATCTGTCTTGGAAAAAGTACAGCCAGAATGCTTCTTAGAAAGGAGAATGAGAGACTTCATACTTTGGGCTTGTTATCAGGAGGGACCAGTCCCTGGAGAAAGATATCATGCTTGGTAAAGTAGAGGGTCAGCGAAAAAGGGAAAGACTCTCAATGAGATGGATTGACACAGTGACTGCAACAATGGGTTCTAACATAGCAATGATTGTGAGGATGGCACAGGACCGGGCAGTGTTTCGTTCTGTAGTACATAGGGTCGCTATGAGTTGGAACTGACTTGGCATCTAACAAGAACAATCAAGGACTTACACCCTGGTGGTGGCAGTGAGTGGGCTCTGCTGTAGCAGTGCATTCCTTGGCAATAGCGGGATTGTGTTTTGGAGATGGAGTAAATAATGCCAACATTTCCCCTTGAGGTAACTGTGAGAATGATGGTGCTGTGTAGAGAGGAAAAGATGATGTTCAGTGTAAGAAGATGTGATCTGAAGGTAGGAAATTGGGGAACATATGTATTTAGGGAATGGGAAGTAGAAGAGGAAAAAAGGAGCGATTAGGGAGATAGGGTGGTGCAAACAGTTTGCTCTTAGTTACTAACTGAAAGGCGGCAGTTTATATCCACCCAGCAGCACTATGGAAGAAATCTACTTCCAAAAAATCAGCCACTGAAAACCCTATGGAGTGCAGTTCTACTCTGACATGCATGGAGTTGCCATGAGTGGGAATCAACTCTGTGGCAATTTTTTTTTTTTTTTTTTTTTTTTAGGGAGATGGGGGTGGAGGGGAACTAAGACAGTGCTGAGTCCTAGGATGAGTTGCGGGGTACTTTTCAGGACTTTCTGAATTTAATTTTATTGATTGAATTGAATGAATTCTTAAGAATGTCATTACATTTGTTGGAAGGCAGTAGCTGTAGCATGGTAGTAATTTTGCAATCAGCTGCTAACCTAAAGGTTGGCAGTTCAAATCCAACCAGAGGCTTTTTGGAAGAAAGGCCTGGTGAATTGCTTCGTAAAGAATGCAGCCAAGAAAACCCTACAGAGCAGTTCTTACTCTGTAACACATCGGGTCGCCGTGAGTCGGAATTGACTTGACGGTAACTTTTTTTTTTTTAAAAGCAGGTCTGGATTGGAGTCCAGTCTGTTGCTTTTGAGAGTTGTGAACCTGGGCAAATCACTTAAGCTCATCTTAACTTCTTTATTTATTTGCTTATTTGTTGTGAGCTTAAAGGAGATATTGTAGGTCAACCATACTGCTGGAACAAAATAAGCTCTCATTAAATGGTGCTACTGATTATTAAATACTGGGCAGTTATTTTAGATAATATATATGAAAGCACTTTCTTTATAAGTATGAAAAGAACTAAAACTGTGAGTTGTTACTCTGTAGATAAAATTGAGTTCCTAGTCTTTCTGTACTGCTTTCTAACTATAGTAACTCTTGTGCTAATTTTATAATTGGAGACAATTTTACAGTATTCAGTGTTTTCTAGAAATGTGTGTAAAGCAGAATGGTGGTATTACCTTTATGGAAGAAAGTTCAAATTGAAGGTTTATATAATGCACCAATTTACTAAGGCTCAGAATAATTTATTTTTGTGGTTTTTGGTAAAATTACAAGTTTACATATTTCATATTTTGATGAACTCATTTTTACTAAACTTCAGTAAATTAAGAAAGACTTGTTTAAAACTCAAAGTAGTAATATTTTATGATGTATATAATTTTAGAATTACATATTCAAAAATAATCTTAGGAATAATATAAAATTATGGCTTGGCCACACATGGAAATACTTAATGTTATCAACAGTTACTGGTTTTGTTTTATTTGTTTCTTGAAAATGAATGTCGATATTTAATACTTGCACTAATTTGTGTAGTTAAATAGCTGATTTTAATAGTATTTTAAGAAGGACGATAAAGTATGCTTTAAATTTCAAATGAAATGTATGTGAGATCTAGTTATCTCACAGGCTCACAGGTTTCCAGTGCCTGGGCCACTCCCTTGAGGCCATCAGGATCTTGATGTAAAACAGAATATGAAGAGTAAAATATAATTGCATGGGAAAAAAAAACTATGCTGGTGTATGAATAGCTTTAAAGAACTAATGATTTGTTCAAATGCAAGACAATATTTATTAATACACCTGCTATTTCTTCCTTTCCCCTTTCACTTACTCTGTAATTATATTTTAGTTCTTATTATCGTGTCTCTCATTGCTTAATGACCCCAATTTTCTGATTGGTCCTCTTTGACTTACACAAAAGACTGCTTAAGCATTCAGTGAATTCTTTATGAAATTCAGTGGTAATTTAATCTGCTCTTCAAGGTCCTTTTAGGAGCTTTGTTCTGCTCTCTAACTTTAGGGTTGGAAGGCTATTGCCAAGTCCTGATTTTTATGTTTTCTCCTGTCAGTAGTTCTGTAGGAAGGACCCAGATATTGTTCACGCTCCATTTTTTATTACTCTTGTCATAATTTTCTGTTGATGTTGGATTGCTTTTAGAAATGCAGAACTCCAATGAAGTCATCTGAATTAATTGCATTCATAACTTGTTATCTTCATTTTTCCATTTAAAATATTTTAGTGTTTGTTATCAAGCCTTATCTCTCTGGATGTGTGTTGCATATATAAGCCTAGTCACATGACAAAGGTAGGCTTGCCTGAAAGCTTTGCGTAGCCTATTGCCTTTGGCTGGTTTCACAGCACCCCAGGGACAGGCACCTGAGAAACGAAAAGGAAGGAGATTTTTTCCATGAACAGTGCTCACCTGAATCTAGTGAAAGTTCGGATAGTGAGAACTTCTGACTATTCTATCTTTTACTACTTCAGATCATTGTTGTTGTTAGCTGCCATCAAGTTGGACCCCAACTTGAAGCGGGGCAAGATGGTGGAAGTAGTCAGATGCTTCCGGTGGACCGTCTTACAACAAAGACCTGAAAAAACAAGTGAATTGATTATATATGGCAGTCTGGGGGCCCTGAACATCAAAGGCAGAGTTGAGGAACCAGCCTGAGTGGCAGGGGGAGGGAGAGATGGTTCGGAAGCAGCAAGGAGTTGCCAGTCCTGATCTGGCAAGAGCCTGAGCCCTTCAGACCTGATCAGCTCAGGGGTGAGCGTTGAGGCAGGCAAGCAGTGGTCCTCAGGAGGTGTGTTTTCTGCAGTGGGAGAGACCCAGCACTAGACAGTATACACGGCCACCCAGAACCAGTGAGAAGCAGCCCTGGGTAGGCGAAAGATAAGTATTTGCAAACGGCCTACCACCTGGATCAAAAACACTCCCCTTAGGGAAAAACCTCTCTCCCATTTGCCTCCCCGCTGCCTGCTCTGCACCGGGTCCTGGACCAGCTTCAGCAACTGCCAAGTCCCCTGGGCTGGAAGTAGGATCCATCACACACCCGGAACCATTCTCCCTGCCTTGGAGAGTGAACAAATTAACAAATGGGAAAAAATAAACTGCAGGCTCCCCTAATCCTGGTATCCAGGGTAGGCGCAGCTACTTTGCCTAGGCACAGGCATAAGGGATCCACAGACTTTGAGTGTCTTTCCCCCTGTGTAGACTTCTGTGGGACCATTTCAACAGTGTAGGTCCTCATTGCTGCAGTACAAGAGGGTATGTACTGGAAATAACTTAAACTGTTTCAGCTGTGAAGTGGTAGGTTCTTGACATTTGACACTGCTTTGCCCATTAAGCAGGGTCTTCACCTGCCCACATCAGGGACCTGAGGACTGGTGTCTCCACCCATGCCACTTAGCCACCTGCAAGAGGGGCCCATGAATAAGAGGTACCCCCGAGTCCTTACAGCCAGCAGCATTAGGTGCTCATAGTCCAGCTGCAAAACCCACCCACCTATGCACTCTAGGGAACAAGGACATGCCTTCCTCCTGGACACGGCCGTCAGCCTCCTGCCTTGCTCAGTGTGCGTCCCCCTGATGCAGCCAGATGCCTGTGTCTACACCAATCACCCATGCCTGTCTAGGACTGTAAGTGAGAGCCTACACAACACACTTTGTGGCTATCTGCCTGGGCACCTGAGCTGAATCCATACACGACGAGTGGGCAGACTCCTGACCTCACATACCTAGTAACAGATCTGACCACCTAGTGACAGGACATTAGAGCTTCAAAACTGCCAATAATCAAACTAGCTCATACAAGCGGCCTATTTGGGCATATCAAAACAAAACAAGAAGCTAGGACACAGTAAGCAAACATAAAATAAATAAATATAATAACTTATTGATGGCTTGGAGACAACAGTCAATATTAAATCATATAAAGAGGCAATCCATGATAGCTTCAGCAAGCTCCCAAGGCAGAATACAAAAGATTAACATACAGAACTCTTCAAGAACTTAGGAAGGAAC
>NW_004444059.1:3971351-3981852 GCF_000243295.1 Trichechus manatus latirostris
TCAGAAATCCAGAAGATTAACAATAAAATTTCAGAATTAGACAACTCAATAGAAAGTCATAGGAGCAGAATTGAGGCAATGGAAGTCAGAATTACTGAGATTGAGGATAAAGACCTTGACACCAACTTATTTGAGGAAAAATCAGATAAAAGGATTTTAAAAAATGAAGAAACCCTAAGAATCACATAGGACTCTATCCAGAGGAATAACCTACGAGTGATTGGAGTATACATGTATAGTAGTATCAGAATTCTTAACTTCTACCTATGTGGGTAACAATGTTATCAGCTAGAGTGTAGTGCTTATATTCCATTTCTTTTGCCTTTATTCTTATACATTCTACTCATTTCCAAAGTTACTTACATCAGCATCTTTCTCTCCCATAACCTTCAGTGAAGCTCTTTCATACATTTGTAGTAGAGTTAGATTGTTTTGTCACATTGTGCATTTCATCCTGGGATCCCCTGAATAATTTTTTTTAATTTGCATACATTAAGGTTCATTCATCGTGCTGTAAAGTTCTAGATGTTTTGACAAGTGCACCAGTACAGTATCATACAAAATAGTTTCACTGACCTAAATATCCCCTGTACTTGAGCTTTTCAACCCCTTAGGTCCATTTTTGAGCTTCCTGCTGCAGTTGTCTCACCAACTCCAATCTTCTAAATCAGTGAACCTTTTCCAGGTTTTCTTTTCCTGCCTAATTAAATTGCATTCCATGGTCTGCCACCTTATGAGTGCAAGTAAATCACCCCAGATGCTGTCTCTTCTTGACAGTAGTGGTCAATTCTAATCCTGATTAAATTAAATCATTCTTTGCCACCTTTCACTCCCCCCTTTCTAGACAGTGAGTAATGGTGGCATTTTTCTCAATTCGTATTTTTCTTTTTCACTTGGGCTCTCATTGTTGCTTGCTAACACTTGTATTCATCTCCAATTAACTTCCTGTTACCCTTTTATACAATGCTATTGTAAATATTTTCCACTCTTTCTAATTCTCCACTTCACCATTAACCTTGTCACATATTTCTATCAGTCAGTTTACTTTCAGGAAACAGAATTCATTCCGGGTGGTTCAGACAAAAAGGGTATTTAGAGTCTTTAATGAAGAGACCACTGCAGAGGTGAGGGCAGGGAAGGAGGGAAAAACTGGGAATTATAAGACATCCAGAGACCAGCAGCAGCAGCAGGAAACTGATACCACCCCTAAAGTTAAAGAGATTAGAAAATGAAATAGTGTTACTAGATGAGCACCCAGAGAGATCTGGACCTATGGAGGGGGCTGCCATGTGAGAGCCATAGGCAAAGAGGGTTGCAACTACTGTCAAAGATGGATCTGGAAGAGGAAGTGGGCAGGTATTAAATACCCTGATCATTCTCTCCTCCTGCTCTCCAAACTCTTGCTAACGCTTCCTCCAGGTCAGACTTCCAACCTGAAGCCAGATAGCAAGGGAGACTGGGTGATGCATGCACAGTGATCTGCCTCTCGGGATACCAAGCAGGACAGAGAGGGAAGGAGAGTGCATGGGGTGCACAGCAAAAGGAGATTAACAACCACTGTATCATAATTCACTGATTAAAAAAAATTCCATTCTTTTGTGAGTGCCCCCAACTTCTCTCTACTGCATGACTGAGGATTTTTCCACATATGTACCTATCCTATATTCTGCCCTTTTTTTTCATATTCATGTTGCCTCAGTTGTCCTGTTTGAAATCATGGAAGTAAATACTAGATAGATCAGAGTAGATAAATCAACTTTTTTTTAAATCTAGGAAAGATTTGGAGATAAGGGTATGGACCAAGTGGAGAGAGATTAAAGACACGAGAGAGGGCAGATAAGTAGTGGGACGTAGCTCCTTGAATGTCCTTTCTTTCTTCACTGTGTGACAGTGCTCTTTCCCCAGCCTTCCAGTTTTACCTCTCTTATGTTCCTTTATTCTTTATTTCCCATTTATTTAATGCTGGGATTCCTCAAACCTCTCTGTCTGATTTCCTTTTATTCGTGCATGATGATTTTGCAACAGTAGCTTCAAATATCTCTGTCTTATTTCGCTATACTGACGATTCCTAAACCTAGGAATTGTACTCTGACTTCTGCCTGTCCTTTCAACTAGCTGCCAAATTGCTCCACATGGTTTTCTCACTGACATCAGAAACTTAACATTGTTCTCCTCCTCACTCCCAAACTTGCTTCACTTTCTGTGTTCCCTGGCTTTGTTAAGAGAACCATCTTCCCATCTGTCCAGATGACTTCTCCTTTTTCAGAGACATCTACTTTTTCTATCTTACCTCCCATACCTTTTTAATAGTTAAATTCTTTCTACTCCTGCAATGGAGTAGAAATTCCTTCCTTTTTTGAAAGCACATATTTATTACTTGGACTGTTGCAGTTGAGGCCTAACTCATCTCCTCATGTTGGATTTCTCAGCCACAGAGTTGTCTTTTTAAAATACAAGTTAGTTTGATCACATAATTTCCATCCTCAGAATCTTCTGATGGCTCAGATATTACCTATGGAGTCAAGTACAAACCCCTAATTTGCCACTGGATGGTTTCATAATTTGTCTCCATCGTCCCTTTCCAGACTCCTCTTTATATTATCTCTCTGGCATTCTGTATCTCTATCTCACAGGTCTTCTTTTTTGTTCTCTGAATATATCATGAGTCTCTTTCCCTGGTTTAAATCATATTAAAGCTCTTCTCTTTCAGTGCTCATTTTCAAATGCTCCTCCATTGTGAAGCATTTCCAATTCCACCCTTTAAGACTTGCTTCTTCGTCTGTTCTCACATGACTTCTGAGTTGGATGAAGTTAGTGTGAGGTAGATGTAGTTAGTGTGTGCCCATCTGTCTCCCACACTGGGCTGAATACTCTGCAGGCAGGGAAGCTGCCTTTCTAGGACAG
This sequence comes from Trichechus manatus latirostris, assembly GCF_000243295.1. NCBI lineage: Eukaryota > Metazoa > Chordata > Mammalia > Sirenia > Trichechidae > Trichechus > Trichechus manatus. The sequence goes on from NW_004444059.1 coordinate 3,974,256, forward strand.
TGCCTGATAGACAATAGGTTATCAAAAATGCTTCTCATTTCCACCAGGTTTTGCCACTCTTGCTGTAAGTCTTTATGGGATTATTTTGCTTCTTCTGTTTATCGTTTTGTTGTTTTCTGCTTTTCTTTCTTCTGCTCCATCTGAACTGTACTTTTTAATTTGTTCTGTCCCCTGCTGCTACCTCTGCTCTCTCTTCCTCCTCTTTGTGCTGTCCCTTCTGCTTCTCTTCTTCTGTATTGAGCTTGCTCCCTTTAACCTTGTCCCTCTTCTCTTCTCTTGGCTCATGTCCTTTGCATAATGGGTGAAGTTATTACTATGCCTCTTAGGAATCTGTGTTAAAGAAATGTACTCCTAATAAATAGTGTTACCCCTCCCCAATACTTTCTCAAACAAAATAAGATAACCCTTTCCCTCTTCTTTGTTTTGCCTGCATATCAGAGGCTGTTTTAAAACAATATAATCACTGTTTCAGGGTCTTTATTTGTAATCTGTTAACTGAACACTGATGTGTGGCTTATAATTTAAAGTATTCCACCTTAGAATTCACAAAGTACTTTATGTTCAACACCCCTTCAGTATGACATGGAAACAACATGCGTCTAAAAGATGCCAGTCATTTCAGAAAAAAAGTTCCAGAAAGTTAAACCAAATCCTAGATGTTCAAGTTTTGACTGAGTTCACTGGATTTTTAGCAGTAAGAAAAGATTACACAGAAAGACTGTCAGATGGATTCTAGTCCTGGCTTTGAAACTGACAATGTGAAAACTTATAAGTATTTTATTATGCATTTTATTTTCTTTCTAAAGTGACAATAAAACTTATCACGTCATCTGTGTTCATGCTCTTTTTAATAGTATTTGTGTATTGACACAATCTATATTTTTTCTTCAAACCTTTATCTTCATTCATTAAATTTTTCTTCCTAGCCCAAGGGGACTAAATGAAATGACTGCATTGTCTTATAAAGTCTTAGTTCTGAGTATACCAGCCAGGATCAAGAATAAGGCTAGTGATGGAAAGACAGCTGAATTAAAAAAAAAAAATTCAGAATATAGCTTAGATTGCAATTTAAATGGATAAAATTAAATCCGAGTCAAAAGCACTGAACTATTCCTTCCAGCAATAGACTTGGTCTTTTTGCTGTTATCCTCTGAATATGCAATTCTTGTTCTCCCAGTGTATAGCCCCTCTAACCCAAAAATTGATCTGGACAGTATGTTTGAATTTTTGCTCTTGTTCTATTCTGGAAATTATTTTTATCCTCCTTTGCCTCCTAATCCCACACTGCTGCTAGATTTATCATGTTTCAGAGCCTGTTCTCTTACTGGAAGAGTAAGCTACTGACCTGAATTGAGGCCCCCCAGAAGAAGCACTCTTTTGGTCCCTTAGAAGCCCAAGGACATTACACATATAAAACGGGAAGGAAGGGTTGTGCCACTGCTCGCAGGATCTCATTTCCTCAACGCTAATATTAGTTTTGCAAACAACTAAATTCCCAAACAATTAATGAGATTTAGTTAAAGGAAGCAATCATGTATAATTAATGAGTCTGTGAATTATTTAAACACTCTGAAATTCTGATCATTTTAAATAGCATTGGCTCAAAAAATTGGCTTTATTTAGGGAAAGGAGAAAGTTTTATCATCAAACAGTCCAAGCAGACTTCCTTTGTGCATGCTCGTTTGTATTATTCATGTTAATAAGTTCCTGCTACAATAGGACTAAGGTGCGCCTGACCCAAGCCATGGTGTTTTCATTCCCCTCATATGCATATGAAAGCTGGGCAGTGAATAACGAAGACTGAAGAATTGATGCCTTTGAATTATGGTGTTGACAAGGAATATTGAATATATCAGGCACTGCCACAAGAAGGAACAAATTTGTCTTGGAAGAGGTACAGCCAGAATGCTCCTTAGAAGCTAGGATAGTGAGACCATGTCTCACATACTTTAGAAATGTTATCAGGGGGGATCAGTCCCTGGAGAAGGACATCATGCTTGGTAGAGTAGAGGGTCAGCGAAAAAGAGGAAGACCTTCAAGGAGATGGATTGACACAGTGGCTGCAACAATGAGCTTAAGCACGACAGCGATTGTGAGGATGGCGCAGGACCAGGCGGTGTTTCATTTTGTTGTGCTTGGGGTCTCTATGAGTCGGAATCAACTCGATGGCACCTAACAACAACAACAACATGATAGTAGCCAGATACCTTTTCAGTAACTGATAGAAAAATGTCCTTGCATTTTAGATGCTTCAGACCTACTCCAGTGAAAAGTAAGCTTCCATTTTACAGAAAGGGTAAAATCTTCCCATGAGACCAGTTTATAGAACCTTTACTACAAAATGAAGAAAACCAAGAATACGATCAAATGTAAAGGGAAAAGTGAGGGTCAGAGAGGTCCAGTTCACCTGATGCCAGGCTATTCATCAAACAGGAAACTGAAAGAGAACTTACCAAAAAATTCAACACACCTTTAGAATGTATTGTGCAGGGCTGGTGCTAAGTGCTGAATAAGATCCAAAAGATAAAGAAGACTTGGTCCCTGTCCTCATGTAGGAAAGATAAGGAAGTGTACGACTAACTAGAGCAAAGGAAGAAACACGTTAAGTGATCTAATAGAGATTTCAGCATTGTCGAGAAGGGAGAGATTAATTTATATCAGTTAGTGCTCAGGACTGTTATTACAACAATATTGCTAAGAAATGTCTCCAAGTGAGTCTAGATAACAAAAAAAGATTGTGGGCTGGATAAATGCAGCATAGCTGATTTGAGTCTTTTAAGAATGTTGAAACACTTTTAGATTTTTTTGTTTGACTCCACAGAATCTTAGCATGCCTAATGAATACAGTTAGTGTACATTCTTTTTTAAAGGCTATAATAAAACACATGTATGATAGTTACAGTTAATGAGGGATTTTCTCATCCAACAGCTTTGATTTGTGTATCACTAACAAATAACTATTACGTTGGCTCAGAATTAAATAACTGCCATTTTACATGGGATTTTAAGAGCCCCCTAAAGGAAATCAAGATTTCAAGGAACACCATATAAAACTACACACTATATAAAACTCTGCCCTTACTAGCCATTTTAATCAATCCAAAGATGACTTATACCTGGTGTTTCCAAGATTTCTTTTTAAAGAAATCCTGAATCCCATTTCCCACGTAAATGAATTATAGTGGTTATCTTTTTGGTATCTATAACTTTTAATTTTTTGTTGGATCATTTTTAAAGGTGTTGATGCCAGTTGGGAATTTTAAAGTACACATCTATTTTTAATCAAAAAAGAAAAGCTAAATATGTAGTGAGGAATGTTTAGAAGTGAAATATCACGTGTCCTTTTGCTTATATATTCTAAGACATTTTTAGATAGATTTAGATAACTCCTTCTACAAAACTTTACGGAGTTGGTTTAAATCTCATTAGAGGGATCTGCAATTGCTATCTCACCGTTAATGACCAGTAAATCAGGATTTTAATGTGTAGTTTAAGGCTTTCAGAGTTTTACTGGCTTCTTTCACTTGTCCGTTTCTCAATCTGTGCTATAAATTACCTTTTACTTTTAACAACTGATCACTTTCAAATTTGCATTCATGCTATCTCCTGTCTTCCTGTTTGCTGTTAATTGTATTTATATTGGGAGAAAAAGAAGTAAAAATAATTCACATTAATTGCTTTTGCAGATTCTCACATAATTATGGTACTACTATGTAATTAATGATGCTTAACATAGCCTTGGAAACACACATACACCAATTGTTATATCACCCCACTGACTTTCACCAACATCTTCTTGTTAATGTCCTCACCTATGGCTGAACAGGCGGTGCACTGGGTAAAATAATTCACATAGAAAATAGTGTGAATGGTACTCGCTGGAGTTATGTGAACAGCAGCATATGCTACAGTCATAGTAAATATGCATTTGACATTGGTTAATATTGATACCTAAAGAGAATAGCTGTAGTGCTATGGTTTAGTCTGATTTCATTAAGGCCTAGCTTTTTAGTCTTGAAAATGATGAGTCTATATGAATGAATTAATATCCACCTCTGTATCTTAAAATATATACACATAATGTACTCAGTCAGTCACTAAGCATAGATCTTTGAAAATATGGCCTAATTAATATAATTCTTTAAGGTAGCAAATGGTTGGTAGGAATCCAGAGTTTATGTAAAGAACCTAATGAGAGATATGTATGTTGTTGGGTGCCATCGAGTCAGTTCTGACTCATAGCGACCCCATGTACACCAAAATGAAATGCTGCCTGGTCCTCTGCCATCCTCATAATCATTGCTATGTTTGAGCCCATTGATGCAGCCACTGCGTCAGTCCATCTCCTGAGGGTCTTTGTCATTTTAGCTGACCCTCTACTTTACCAAGCATGATGTCCTTCTCCAGGGACTGGTCCCACCTGATAATATGTCCAAAGAATGTGAGATGAAAGTCTTGACATTCTCGCTTCCATGGAGCATTCTGGCTGTACTTTTTTGAAGATAGATTTGTTTGTTCTTCTTACAGTCCGTGGTATATTTAGTAGTCTTTGCCAACACCGTAATTCAAATGCATCAATTCTTCGGTCTTCCCTATTCATTGTCCAGCTTTCACCTGCATATGAGGCGATCGAAAATACCATGGCTTGGGTCAGGCATACCTTAGTCCTCAAAGTGACATCTTTGCTTTTTAACATTTTAAAGAGGTCTTTTGCAGCAGATTTGCCCAATGCAATATGTCGTTTTATTTCTTGACTGCTGCTTTCATGGGCATTGATTGTGGATCCAAGTAAAACGAATCCTTGACAGCTTCAATATTTTCTTTGTTTATGATGATGTTGCTTATTGGTCCAGTTGTGAAGATTTTTGTTTGCTTTATGTTGAGGTGTAATCCATACTGAAGGCAGTCTTTGATCTTCATCAGTAAGTGCTTCAAGTCCTCTTCACTTTCAGCAAGTAAGGTTGTGTCATCTGTATATCACAGGTTGTTAATCAGTCTTCCTGTAATCCTGATGTCATGCTCTTTTTCATACAGTTCAGCTTCTCGGATTATTTGCTCAGCGTACATATTGAAGAAGTATGGTGAAAGGATACAACCCTGATGCACACCTTTTTTATTTTAAACATATGTGTGTGTGTATATATACACACATATATACACACACATACACTTGCAAACACACACACACATCAAAACTAGTAAAGAAACAAAGTCTCTAAGAATATGTAAATATAATTGAATTAACAAAAGCAATCAAGAAGGCAAAAAGTGACTCCTCCTCCGTTGTTTTGTTGAGGAAGTGATTTTCTTTACTGAGCAAAGGTAAGAAGACAGGTGCTTTTCAGTTAGGGAATTCTAGAGACTTCCCTGTACCTGTTGTGGCCTACTGTGAATGGTGTTATCTTTGAGGCTTTGCCCCTGATGCCTGCAGAGTCTGGCCTTGATTAAAATCGAGACATAAGTCTAATCGCGTTCCTTCTTCTGTTTAGACACTTGATCTCCCTGGCTCCGTTCCTTCATCCTGCCCTCTGGCTGCCTGTGGAGCTTATTTGATAAATTATCTGGACTTTTCCTTGAAGCTGATATACATTTAAAAAAAAATTATCTGTTTTTCTTCTTCAATATTTATTTGTTCTGTGTTTTATTCTCTCATACCCTTCTAAGAAACCTGAATTGTAAACTAGACCTCTGAATGGTTTATCATGAATTATTATGATAGCTGCCTGTATTGGTTATTCTTCCTAGTACCCCATGCTGCCAGTTTCATTTTCTCTACTTCTCTGCCCTACTCTGTGCCCCCGAAGGCTGACTTATACAGACTGCATCACCCTGGTCCCCTTGCCAGCTGGCTTTCTGTTGGGTTTGCCAATGGAAGGCACTGGCAGGAAATTGGAGGGGAGGAAGAAAGTTGGCCAAGCTTCTTTCCTGCTCCTTGGCCAAGCTTCTTCCCTGCTTCTTCCCTGCATCAGGCTGTGTTTCTGGCAGTAGCTGTGTCTCTCGTGATTACAGCTCCCAGTAGATAGCCTCTTCTCCATTCCTCTGTGTCACGTTGGGCTCCAGTAAAACCATTTCCTCCTGTTCCTCAGCCCTATGGGATGATGACTTCCTGTAGTTGCTAGAGTCTGAATCCTTCACCAGCCCTTGTTTGTTCCCTGAACCTTGATCTAGCTGTCTCCTCCCAGTTCACCAGTCAGTCGCTTGTATTTTCAAATAACTCAGTGAATTCCTCAATTTTAGAAATTCAGTTTGGCGTTTACTATAGTTAGGTCTGTATGTATCTGTCTACCCTACTAAATAGGGAGGTCATAAATCATGTCTCATTCATCTTTGAATCCCAGTACTTAGCAGAGTACCTGACCTGTATTAGGAGCTTAGTTAACATTTGTTAAATATAGGAATAGATGAATATGACTATTAAGGTCTCAATCTGCTCCTAGAAAGTCCTAGGGCTGTTCTAATTATATTTTCAGAAGTTTTTAAAATTGTGGAATTCAGGAATAATTGTGCTTTTCTGAGTTCCTTAATATTTCTTTTTCCCTAAAGAGCTGAGGCAAGGCATACTCTACTAGCATTATTGAATATTCATGATAAACCACAGAATTTTGGAGAATCACAGAAACTGATGAAACAAGAAACGAGACAAAAGTCACTTACTTTGGGTTCTCCCTAAGCCAAGTTCACCCTGTCTGTGCTCACTGCATGAAAGAGAATGAGGCAACTGTGATCTCCTTCATTTTTGTGTTTTCTCCCTCTCTGCCAAGCTCCATTTGGTGCCCTATTGTCCCACAAGTTGCCTATTTGAGTCTTTTGAATTTAGAGTTTGGAACAGAAGGTCCATCTGCTCTGCTTGAATATTAAATTATCATAAGACTTTGTATAGGGAGAGTTTAGCGTTGTGTTTTTACGGTGTTTCTTTCTCCTCTGTTGTAAGAAAGACTTGGAGCATCGTTGTTTTTTTTTTTTTCCCTCTCCTCTTCAGGGTACCCTTAGACTTGAATAGGCTACAGTTATCAAGTCATATAATTTAACAGGCTTAGAAACCATTGAATGGCAGGTGCTGAATAGAAGTAAGAAGTTTTATTTATTCTCATTATCTTATAAAATGTGGCGCTTATTAACTGTAATTGAACATGCAGTATGCCAAATCTTGGTATTTTGAGGTTACTGGACCACATAGGAAATAAAAAGCACACTCTAAATATTACATGTTGGAGAGACATATTTTACAATCATTCAGGTTCATTAAGTAAATGCACATGCTATTTGAATTCATAATATGATCGATAGTATGCAATTGACAAGTCTGTTTTGCTTTGAATATTCATGACTGAGCAAGTTCTAGCCAGCAAATAACTTGTATACTTTTCTAGCAAGCTCCAGTGATTTAAAATCAGTTTCCTGTTAGATTATGTTATGTAGTGAAATTTATTAATAAAAGTTGTGTAAGGAGATCAGTTCAAGATGGCATTTTTAAATGTGCATGCTTTCCATTATTTAAATGTGAAGCTTTAAATGATTGGTTAATTTTGCAGTGAAGGTAGAAGTTAGGATACAATTAAGGTGTGAATACTTGAGCAACTATATATATATATATATA
>NW_004444059.1:3982172-3986795 GCF_000243295.1 Trichechus manatus latirostris
GCTCAAGTTCATTTCTCATTAAAAAATTTATACATATATTGTTTTGTAACATTGGTTGCAATCCCCACAAAGTGACAGCACACTCCCCCTTTCCACCTCAGGTTCCCTGTGTCTTTTCTTCCAGTTCCTGTCCCCTCCTGCCTTCTTGTCTTGCTTTTAGACAGGAGTTGCCCATTTGGTCTTATATGTTTGATTGAACTAAGAAGCACGTTTCTCATGTGTGTTATTTTCTTTTATAGGCCTTTGTAATCTGTTTGAAAAGTGGGCTTTGGGAAAAAAAGTGGGTTTCAGTTCTGAGTTAGTAGAGCGTCCAGGGGCCATGGTCTCAGGGGTTCTCCCAGTCTCTGTCAGACAAGTAAGTCTGGTCTTTTTTTGTGGATTTGAGTTCTGTTCTACATTTTTCTCCCATTCTGCTTGGGACTCTTTGTTCTGATCCCTGTCAGAGCAGTTGGTGGTGGTAGCCAGGAACCATCTAGTTCTTCAGGGCTCAGGCTGGTGGAATCTCTAGTTCATGTGGTCCTTTAGTCCTTTGGGCTAATATTTTCCTTGTGTCTTTGGTTTTCTTCATTCTCCTTTGCTACGGACAAAATGGGACAAGTAGATGTAGAGCAGATGGCCACTTGTAAGCTTTTAAGATCCTAGATGCTCCTTACCAAAGTGGGATGTAGAATATTTTCTTTATGAACTATGTTATGCCAATTGACCTAGATGTTTCCCAAGACTATGGACCTCAACCCCTAGCACCAGCTACTCAGTCCCTCAAAGTGTTTGGAAGTGTCTAGGAAATTTCTCTGCTTTTGCTTTGGACCAGTTGTGCTGACTTCCCCTATATTGTGTGTTGTCTTTCCCTTCACCAAAGTTTATGCTTTTCTACTGTCTAGTTAGTGATTTCCCCTCCTCTTCCCTCTCCATCCTCATAACCATCAAAGAATACTTTTTATTGTGTGTAAATATTGTCTTGAGTTCTTAGAGTAGCGGTGTCATACAGTATTTGTCCTTTTGTGACTGACTTACTTCACTCAGCATAATGTCCTCTAGCTTCATCCATGTTGTGAGATATTTCACGGATTCATCATTGTTCTTTATCATTGCATAGTATTCCATTGAGTGTATGTACCATATTTTTTTTATCCATTCATCTATTGATGGGCATTTAGCTTGTTTCTATCTTTTTACTTTTGTGAATAGTGCTGCAGTGAACATGGGTATGCAGAAGTCTGTTTGTGTGACCACTCTTATTTCTTTAGAGTATGTTCCTAGAAGTGGGATTGCTGGATCGTATGATATTTCTATTTCTAGCTTTTTAAGGAAGTGCCATATCATTTTCCAAAGTGGTTGTACCATTTTACATTCCCACCAGCAGTGCATAAGAGTTCCAATCTCCCCACAACCTCTCCAACACTTGTTATTTTGTGTTTTTTTGATTAGTGCCAGTATTGTAGGGGTGAGATGATATCTCATTGTAGTTTTGATTTGAATTTCTCTAATGGCTAATGATCGCAAGCATTTCCTCATGTATCTGTTGGCTGCCTGAATGTCTTCTTTAGTGAAGTGTCTGTTCATATCCTTTACCCATTTATTAATTGGATTATTTGTCTTTTGTTATTGAGGTGTAGAAGTATTTTGTAGGTTTTAGAGATTAGACCCTTGTCAGATATGTCGTAGCCAAAAATTTCTTCACAGCCTGTAGGCTCTCCTTTTACTCTTTTGATAAAGTCTTTTGATGAGCATAAGTGTTTAATTTTTAGGAGCTCCCAGTTATCTAGTTTATCTTCCAGTGTTTGTGTATGTTAGTTGTGGTTTGTATATTATTTACGCCATGTATTAGGCCCCCTAATATGGTCCCTTTTGTTTTTTTTTTCCATGATCTTTATCATTTTAGATTTTATATTTAGGTCTTTGATCCATTTTGAGTTAGTTTTTGTGTATGGTGTGAGGTATGGATCTTGTTTCATTTTTTTACAGATGGACATCCAGTTATGCCAGCACCATTTGTTAAAGAGACAGTCTTTTTCCAATTTAATGGACTTTGGCTCTTTGTCAAATATCAACAGCTCATAGATGGATAGATTTATGTTGGTGTTCTCAATTCTGTTCCATTGATCTATGTGTCTGTTGTTGTACAAGTACCAGGCTGTTTTGACTACTGTGGCTGTATAACAAGTTCTAAAATCAGGTAGTGTGAGTCCTCCCACTTTGTTCTTCTTCAGGAATGCTTTACTTATCTGGAGCCTCTTCAGTTTCCATATAAATTTGGTGATTTGTTTCTCATTAAAGAATGCTGTTGAAATTTGGATTGGGATTGCATTGTATCTGTAGATTGCTTTGGGTAGAATTAACATTTTCACAATGTTGAGTCTTCCTATTCATGATCATGGTATGTTTTTCCACTTATGTAAGTCTCTTTTGGTTTCTTGCAGTGGTATTTTGTAGTTTTCTTTGTATATGTCTTTTAAGTCCCTAGTTAGATTTATTCCTAAGTATTATATTTTCTTGGGAGCTATTGTAAATGGTATTGATTTGGTGATTTCCTTTTCCCAAAGTTCTCTTTGTCGGTGTAGAGGAATCTAACTGATATTTTATGTTAATCTTGTATCCTGCTACTTTGCTGAAGCTTTCTTGTGGATTTTTTGGGGTCTCGTGGATTTTAAGATTATATCATTTATGAATAGGGATAGTTTTACCTCTTCCTTACTAATTTGGGTGCCCTTTATTTCTTTTCCTTGCCTTATTGCTCTAGCTATGACTTCCAGCACAATGTTGAATACGAGTGGTGATAAAGGGCATCCTTGTTTGGTTCCCGGTCTCAGTGAGAATGCTTTCAGTCTCCGTTTACAATGACGGTGGTTGTTGGTTTTGTATAAATACCCTTTATTATGTCGAGGAACTTCCCTTCTATTCCTGTTTTGCAGAGAGTTTTTATCAGGAATCGGTGTTTGAGTTTGTCAAATGCCTTTCTTTTATTTTTATTTTTTTATTGTGCTTTAGGTGAAAGTTTACAGCTCAAGTTAATTTCTCATACAAAAATTTATACACATATTGTTAAGTGACACTAGTTGCAATCCCTATAATGTGACGGCACACTCTCCCTCTCCACCCCAGGTTTCCTGTGCCCACCTAACCACCTCCTGTCCCTTTCTGCCTTCTCATCTTGCCTCCAGACAAGAGCTGCCCATTTGGTCTCGTGTATCTGCTTGAACTAGGAAGCACACTCTTCACAAGTGTTATTTTGTGTTTTATAGTCCAGTCTAAGCTTTGTCTGAAGAGTGGACTTTGGGAATGGTTTCAGTTCTGGGTTAACAAGGCATGCAGGGGCCATGGCTTCGACAAATGCCTTTTCTGAGTCAATTGATGTGAATCATGTGATTCTTTGGTTTGTTTGTTTGTTTTATTTATGTGGTGGATTACGTTGATTGATTTTGTAATGTTGAACTATCCCTGCATGCCTAGTATGAATCCTGCCTGGTCGTGATGTATTACTCTTTACACATGCTGTTGAATTCTAATGGCTGAAATTTTGTTGAGAATTTTTGCGCCTATGTTCATGAGGAATATTGGTCAGTAGTTTTCTTTCATGGTGGTGTTTTTGCCCGACTTTGGTATCAGGATTATGCAAGCTTCACTGAATGAGTTCAGGATTATTTCTTTCTTTTCTATGCTCTGAAATAGCTTGTGTGGTATTTGTGTTAGGTCTTCTCCGTAAGTTTGATAGAATTTTTCAGTGAAGCTGTCCAGGCCAGGGTTTTTTTTTTTTGGTGGGAGTTTTTTTTTTAAATCACCTCTTCAATCTCTTTTGTTATGGGTCTGTTTAGTTTTTCTACTTCAGTTTGTGTTTGTTTAGGTAGGTAGCATGTTTTTTAGAACTTTGTCCATTTCCTCTAGGTTTTCAAGTTTGTTGGAGTACAGTTTTTCATAGTATTCTGTTATGATTCATTTCAGTTTGGACTGCTATGATATTACCCATCTTATTTCTTATTTGGGTTATTTGCTTCCTCTCCTGTTTTTCTTTTGTCAGTTTGGCCAGTGGTTTGTCGATTTTGTTGCTCTTTTCAAAGAAATTTTGGTCTTGTTGATTCTTTCAATTGTTTTTCTATTCTCTGTTTCATTTATTTCTGCTATAATCTTTATTATTTCCTCTCTTTCTGGTGCCTGAGGGCTTCTTTTTTTTTAATTTTTTTTATTGTACTTCAGGTGAAGTTCTACAGAACAAATAGTTTCTCATTAAACAGTAGTACACATATTGTTTTATGACATTGGTTAACAACCCCACAACATGTCAACACTCTCCCTTCTCAAGCTTGGGTTCCCTATTACCAACTTTCCTATCCCATCCTGCCTCCTACTTCTTGCGCCTGGGCTGGTGTGCCCCTTTAGTCTCATTTTGTTTTATGGGCCTGTCTAATCTTTGGATGAAGGGCAAACCTTAGCAGTGACTTCAATACTAAGCTAAAAGGTGTCCGAGGACCATATTCTCTAGGTTTATCCAGTGTCTGTCAGGCTGGTAAGTCTGGTCTCTTTTTTTTGAGTTACAATTTTGTTCTAAATTTTTCTCCAGCTCTGTCCAGGACCTTCTATTGTGATCCCTGTCAGGGCAGTCAGTTGTGGTAGCCAGGCACCATCTAG